>NW_025727326.1:0-146274 GCF_021461385.2 Schistocerca piceifrons | reverse complement strand
TGCATCGGAATCTATAACTAGTGTCACAGGAATGGTTCAAAACATAGACAGTAAGAAGAGTCAGTTATCTTGTACTTAAGTCGGCATTGTGTCTTTTGTATTTAATTCCGATGCAATCTCTGTGTTTCATTGTCAATAAGAAGGACAGAGGGATACAGTAAACCGGAAGTGAGGCATCGGAATCTATAACTAGTGTCACAGGAGTGGTTCAAAACATTGACAGTAGGAAGAGTCAGTTTTCTTGTACTTAAGTCGGCATTGTGCCTTTTGTATTTAATTCCGATGAAATTTCTGTGTTTCGTCGTCAATAAGAAGGTCAGAGGGATACAGTAAACCTGAAGTGAAGCATCGGTATGTATAACTAGTGTCAAAGGAATGGATGAAAACATAAACAGTAAGAAGAGACAGTTTTCTTGTACTTAAGTCGGCATTGTGCCTTTTATATTTAATTCCGATGCAATTTCTGTGTTTCATCGTCAATTAGAAGGTCAGAGTTAAATAGTAAACCTGAAGTGAAGCATCGGAATCTATAACTAGTGTCACAGGAATGGTTCAAATCATAGACAATAAGAAGAATCAGTTATCTTGTACTTAAGTCGGCATTGTGCCTTTTGTATTTAATTCCGATGCAATTTCTGTGTTTCATCGTCAATAAGTAGGTCAGAGGGATACAGTAAACCTGAAGCGAAGCATTAGAATCTGTAACTAGTGTCACTGGAATGGTTCAAAACATAGGCAGTAAGAAGAGTCAGTTTTCTTGTACTTGAGCCAGCATTGTGCCTTTTGTATTTAATTCCGATGCAATTTCTGCGTTTCATCGTCAATAAGTACATCAGAGGGATGCAGTAAACCTGAAGCGAAGCATTGGAATCTATAACTAGTGTCACAGGAATCGTTCAAAACATAGACTGTAAGAAGAGTCAGTTTTCTTGTACTTAAGTCGGCATTGTGCCTTTTGAATTTAATTCCGATGCAATTTCTGTGATTCATCGTCAATAAGAAGGTCAGAGGAATACAGTAGACCTGAAGTGAAGCATCGGAATCTATAACTAGCGTCAGATCAATGGTTCAAAACATAGACAGTGAGAAGGGTCAGTTTTCTTGTACTTAAGTCAGCATTGTGCCTTTTGTAATTAATTCCGATACAATATCTGTGTTTCATCGTCAATAAGAAGGTCAGTGGGATGCAGTAAACCTGATGTGAAGCATCGGAATCTATAACTAGTGTCACAGGAATGGTTCAAAACATAGACAGTAAGAAGAGTCAGTTTTCTTGTACTTAAGTCGGCATTGTTCCTATTGTATTTAATTCCGATGCAATATCTGTGTTACATCGTCAATAAGAAGGTCAGAGGGATACAGTAAACCTGAAGTGAAGCATCGGAATCTATAACTAGTGTCACAGGAATGGTTCAAATCATAGACAGTAAGAAGAATCAGTTATCTTGTACTTAAGTCGGCATTGTGCCTTTTGTATTTAATTCAGAAGCAATTTCTGTTTTTCATCGTCAATAAGAAGGTCAGAGGGATACAGTAAACCTGAAGTGAAGCATCGGAATTTATAACTAGTGTCACAGGAACGGTTCAAATCATAGACAATAAGAAGAATCAGTTATCTTGTACTTTAGTCGGCATTGTGCCTTTTGTATTTAATTCAGAAGCAATTTCTGTGTTTCGTCGTCAATAAGAATGTCAGAGGGATACAGTATACCTTAAGTGAAGCATCGGAATCTATACCTAGTATAAGAGGAATGGTTCAAACATAGACAGTTAGAAGAGTTAGTTTTCTTGTACTTAAGTCGGCATTGTGCCATTTCTATTTAATTCCGATGCAATTTCTATGTTTCGTCGTCAATTAGAAGGACAGAGGGATACAGTAAACCTGAAGTGAAGCATCCGAATCAGTAACTAGTGTCACAAAAATGGATCACAACGTAGACAGTAAGATGAGTCAGTTATCTTGTACTTAAGTCGGCATAGTGCATTTTATATTTAATTCCGATGCAATTTCTGTGTTTCATCGTCAATAAGAAGTTCAGAGGGATGCAGTAAACCTGACGTGAAGCATCGGAATCTAAAACTAGTATAATAGGAATGGTTCAAACCACAGACAGTAAGAAGAGTCAGTTATCTTGTACTTAAGTCGGCATTGTGCCTTTTGTATTTAATTCCGATGCAATTTCTGTGTTTCATCGTCAATAAGATGGTCTGTGGGATACAGTAAACCTCAAGTGAAGCATTGGAATCTATAACTAGTGTCACAGGAATGGTTCAAAAACATAGACAGTAAGAAGAGTCAGTCTTCTTGCACTTAAGTCGGCATAGTGCCATTTGTATTGAATTCCGATGCAATATCTGTGTTTCTTCGTCAATAAGAAGGTCAGAGGGATACTGCAAACCTGAAGTGAAGCATCGGAATCTATAAATAGTGTAACCGGAAATGGTTCAAACATAGACAGTTAGAAGAGTTAGTTTTCTTGTACTTAAGTCGGCATTGTGCTTTTGCTATTTAATTCCGATGCAATTTCTATGTTTCATCGTCAATTACAAGGTCAGAGGGATACAGTAAACCTGAAGTGAAGCATCGGAATCAATAACTAGTGTCACAGGAATGGTTTAAAACATAGACAGTTAGAAGTGTCAGTTTTCTTGTACTTAAGTCGGCATTGTGCCTTTTATATTTAATTCCGATGCAATATCTGTGTTACATCGTCAATAGGAAGGTCAGAGGGATACAGTAAACCTGAAGTGAAGCATCGGAATCTATAACTAGTGTAGCAGGAATGGTTCAAACCACAGACAGTAAGAAGAGTCAGTTATCTTGTACTTAAGTCGGCATTGTGCCTTTTATATTTAATTCCGATGCAATTTCTGTGTTTCATCGTCAATAAGAAGGTCAGAGGGATACAGTAAACCTGACGTGAAGCACCGGAATCTATAAGTAGTGTAATAGGAATGGTTCAAACCTCAGACAGTAAGAAGAGTCAGCTATCTTGTACTTAAGTTGGCATTGTGCCTTTTGTACTTAATTCCGAAGCAATTTCTGTGTTTCTTCGTCAATAAGAAGGTCAGAGGGGTACAGTAAACCTGAAATAAAGCATCGGAATCTATAACGAGTGTCACATGAATGGTTCAAAGTATAGACAGTAAGAAGAGTCAGTTTTCTTGTACTTAAGTCGGCATTGTACTCTTGTATTAATTCCGATGCAATTTCTGTGTTTCATCGTCAATTAGGAGGTCAGAGGGAAACAATATACCTGAAGTGAAGCATCGGAATCTATAACTAGTGTCACAGGAATGGTTAAAATCATAGACAATAAGAAGAATCAGTTATCTTGTACTTATGTCGGCATTGGCCTTTTGTATTTAATTCCGAAGCAATTTCTGTGTTTCATCGTCAATAAGAAGGTCAGAAGGATACAGTAAACCTGAAGTAAAGCATCGGAATCTATAACGAGTGTCACATGGATGGTTCAAAGCATAGACAGTAAGAAGAGTCAGTTTTCTTGTACTTAAGTCGGCATTGTGCCTTTTGCATTTAATTCCGATGCAATTTCTGTGTTTCATCGTCAATAAGAAGGTCAGAGGGATACAGTAAACCTGAAGTGAAGCATCGAAATCAATAACTAGTGTCACAGGAATGGTTTAAAACATAGACAGTAAGAAGAGTCAGTTTTCTTGTACTTAAGTCGGCATTGTGCCTTTTATATTTAATTCCGATGCAATATCTGTGTTTCATAGTCAATAAGAAGGTCAGAGGGATACAGTAAACCTGAAGTGAAGCATCGGAATCTATAAGTAGTGTAACAGGAATGGTTCAAACCACAGACAGTAAGAAGAGTCAGTTATCTTGTACTTAAGTCGGCATTGTGCCTTTTGTATGTAATTCCGATGCAATTTCTGTGTTTCATCGTCAATAAGAAGGACAGAGGGATACAGTAAACCTGAAGTGAAGCATCGGAATCAATAACTAGTGTCACAGGAATGGTTCACAACATAGACAGTAAGAAGAGTCAGTTATCTTGTACTTAAGTCGGCATTGTGCCTTTTATGTTTAATTCCGATGCAATATCTGTGTTTCATCGTCAATAAGAAGGTCAGAGGGATTAAGTAAACCTGACGTGAAGCATCGGAATCTATAACTAGTGTAATAGGAAATGGTTCAAACCACAGACAGTAAGAAGAGTCAGTTATCTTGTACTTAAGTCGGCATTGTGCCTTTTGTACTTAATTCCGAAGCAATTTCTGTGTTTAATCGTCAATAAGAAGGTCAGAGGGATACAGTAAACCTGAAGTAAAGCATCGGAATCTATAACGAGTGTCACATGAATGGTTCAAAATATAGACAGTAAGAAGAGTCAGTTTTCTTGTACTTAAGTCGGCATTGTACCTTTTGTATTAATTCCGATGCAATTTCTGTGTTTCATCGTCAATAAGTACATCAGAGGGATAGAGTAAACCTGAAGCGAAGCATCGGAACATATAACGAGTGTCACATGAATGGTTCAAAATGTAGACAGTAAGAAGAGTCAGTTTTCTTGTACTTCAGTCGGCATTGTACCTTTTGTATTAATTCCGATGCAATTACTGTGTTTCATCGTCAATAAGAAGGTCAGAGGAATACAGTAAACCTGAAGCGAAGCATCGGAATCTATAACTAGTGTCACAGGAATGGTTCAAAACATAGACAGTAAGAAGAGTCAGTTATCTTTAACTTAAGTCGGCATTGTGTCTTTTGTATTTAATTCCGATGCAATTTCTGTGTTTCATTGTCAATAAGAAGGACAGAGGGATACAGTAAACCTGAAGTGAGGCATCGGAATCTATAACTAGTGTCACAGGAGTGGTTCAAAACATTGACAGTAGGAAGAGTCAGTTTTCTTGTACTTAAGTCGGCATTGTGCCTTTTGTATTTAATTCCGATGAAATTTCTGTGTTTCATCGTCAATAAGAAGGTCAGAGGGATACAGTAAACCTGAAGTGAAGCATCGGTATCTATAACTAGTGTCACAGGAATGGATCAAATCATAAACAGTAAGAAGAGACAGTTTTCTTGTACCTAAGTCGGCATTGTGCCTTTTATATGTAATTTCGATGCAATTTCTGTGTTTCATCGTCAATTAGAAGGTCAGAGGGAAACAGTAAACCTGAAGTGAAGCATCGGAATCTATAACTAGTGTCACAGGAATTGTTCAAATCATAGACAATAAGAAGAATCAGTAATCTTGTACTTAAGTCGGCATTGTGCCTTTTGTATTTAATTCCGAAGCAATTTCTGTGTTTCATCGTCAATACGAAGGTCAGAGGGATACAGTAAACCTGAAGTAAAGCATCGGAATCTATAACGAGTGTCACATGAATGGTTCCAAACATAGACAGTAAGAAGAGTCAGTTTTCTTGTACTTAAGTCGGCATTGTGCCTTTTGTATATAATTCCGATGCAATTTCTGTGTTTCAAAGTCAATAAGTACATCAGAGGGCTACAGTAAACCTGAAGCGAAGCATTAGAATCTATAACTAGTGTCACAGGAATGGTTCAAAACATACGCAGTAAGAAGAGTTAGTTTTCTTGTACTTGAGCCTGCATTGTGCCTTTTGTATTTAATTCCGATGCAATTTCTGCGTTTCATCGTCAATAAGTACATCAGAGGGATACAGTAAACCTGAAGCGAAGCATTGGAATCTATAACTAGTGTCACAGGAATGTTTCAAAACATAGACTGTAAGAAGAGTCAGTTTTCTTGTACTTAAGTCGGCATTGTGCCTTTTGAATTTAATTCCGATGCAATTTCTGTGATTCATCGTCAATAAGAAGGTCAGAGGGATACAGTAGACCTGAAGTGAAGCATCGGAATCTATAACTAGTGTCAGATCAATGGTTCAAAACATAGACAGTGAGAAGAGTCAGTTTTCTTGTACTTAAGTCAGCATTGTGCCTTTTGTAATTAATTCCGATACAATATCTGTGTTTCATCGTCAATAAGAAGGTCAGTGGGATACAGTAAACCTGATGTGAAGCATCGGAATCTATAACTAGTGTCACAGGAATGGTTCAAAACATAGACAGTAAGAAGAGTCAGTTTTCTTGTACTTAAGTCGGCATTGTTGCTACTGTATTTAATTCCGATGCAATATCTGTGTTACATCGTCAATAAGAAGGTCAGAGGGATACAGTAAACCTGAAGTGAAGCATCGGAATCTATAACTAGTGTCACAGGAATGGTTCAAGTCATAGACAATAAGAAGAATCAGTTATCTTGTACTTAAGTCGGCATTGTGCCTTTTGTATTTAATTCAGAAGCAATTTCTGTGTTTCGTCGTCAATAAGAAGGTCAGAGGGATACAGTATACCTTAAGTGAAGCATCGGAATCTATACCTAGTATAAGAGGAATGGTTCAAACATAGACAATTAGAAGAGTTAGTTTTCTTGTACTTAAGTCGGCATTGTGCCTTTTCTATTTAATTCCGATGCAATTTCTATGTTTCATCGTCAATTAGAAGGTCAGAGGGATACAGTAAACCTGAAGTGAAGCATCGGAATCAGTAACTAGTGTCACAAAAATGGATCACAACATAGACAGTAAGAAGAGTCAGTTATCTTGTACTTAAGTCGGCATAGTGCATTTTATATTTAATTCCGATGCAATTTCTGTGTTTCATCGTCAATAAGAAGTTCAGAGGGATACAGTAAACCTGAAGTGAAGAATCGGAATCTATAAGTAGAGTCTCAGGAATGGTTCAAAGCATAGACTGTAAGAAGAGTCAGTTTTCTTGTACTTAAGTCAGCATTGTGCCTTTTGTATTTAATTCCGATGCAATTTCTGTGTTTTATCGTCAATAAGAACGTCACTGGGATACAGTAAACCTTAAAAGAAGCATTGGAATCTATAACTAGTGTCACAGGAATGGTTCAAAACATAGACAGTAAGAAGAGTCAGCTTTCTTGTACTTAAGTCGGTATTGTACCTTTTGTATTAATTCCGATGCAATTTCTGCGTTTCATCGTCAATAAGAAGGTCAGAGGGATACAGTAAACCAGAAGTGAAGCATCGGAATCAATAACTAGTGTCACAGGAATGGTTCAAATCATAGACAGTCAGAAGAGTCAGTTTTCTTGTTCTTAAGTCGGCATTGTGTCTTTTGTATGTAATTCCAATGCAATTTCTGTGTTTCATTGTCAATAAGAAGGACAGAGGGATACAGTAAACCTGAAGTGAGGCATCGGAATCTATAACTAGTGTCACAGGAGTGGTTCAAAACATTGACAGTAAGAAGAGTCAGTTTTCTTGTCCTTAAGTCGGCATTGTGCCTTTTGTATTTAATTCCGATGCAATTTCTGTGTTTCATCGTCAATAAGAAGGTCAGAGGGATACAGTAAACCTGAAGTAAAGCATCGGAATCTATAACGAGTGTCTCATGAATGGTTCAAAACATAGACAGTAAGAAGAATCTGTTTTCTTGTACTTAAGTCGGCATTAAGCCTTTTTCTATTCAATTCCGATGCAATATCTGTGTTTCATCGTCAATAAGAAGGTCAGAGGGATACAGTAAACCTGACGTGAAGCATCGGAATCTATAACTAGTGTAATACGTATGGTTCAAACAACAGACAGTAAGAAGAGTCAGTTATCTTGTACTTAGTCGGCATTGTGCCTTTTGTACTTAATTCCGAAGCAATTTCTGTGTTTCATCGTCAATAGGAAGGACAGAGGGATACAGTAAACCTGAAGTAAAGCATCGGAATCTATAACGAGTGTAACATGAATGGTTCAGAATATAGACAGTAAGAAGGGTCAGTTTTCTTGTAGTTAAGTCGGCATTGTACCTTTTGTTTAATTCCGATGCAATCTGTGTTTCATCGTCAATAAGAAGGTCAGAGGGATACAGTAAATCTGAAGTGAAGCATCGGAATCAATACCTAGTGTCACAGGAATGGTTCAAAACATAGACAGTAAGAAGAGTCAGTTTTCTTGTACTTAAGTCGGCATTGTGTCGTTTGTATTTAATTCCGATGCAATTTCTGTGTTTCATTGTCAATAAGAAGGACAGAGGGATACAGTTAACCTGAAGTGAGGCATCAGAATCTATAACTAGTGTCACAGGAGTGGTTCAAAACATTGACAGTAGGAAGAGTCAGTTTTCTTGTACTTAAGTCGGCATTGTGCCTTTTGTATTTAATTCCGATGCAATTTCTGTGTTTCATCGTCAATAAGAAGGTCAGAGGGATACAGTAAACCTGAAGTGAAGCATCGGTATCTATAACTAGTGTCACAGGAATGGTTCAAAACATAGACAGTAAGAAGAGTCAGTTTTCTTGTACTTAAGTCGGCATTGTGCCTTTTATATTTAATTCCGATGCAATTTCTGTGTTTCATCGTCAATAAGAAGGTCAGAGGGAAACAGTAAACCTGAAGTGATGCATCGGAATCTATAACTAGTCACAGGAATGGTTCAAAACATAGACAGTAAGAAGAATCTGTTTTCTTGTACTTAAGTCGGCATTGTGCCTTTTCTATTCAATTCCGATGCAATATCTGTGTTTCATCGTCAATAAGAAGGTCAGAGGGATACAGTAAACCCGACGTGAAGCATCGGAATCTATAACTAGTGTAATAGGTATGGTTCAAACCACAGACAGTAAGAAGAGTCAGTTATCTTGTACTTAGTCGGCATTGTGCCTTTTGTACTTAATTCCGAAGCAATTTCTGTGTTTCATCGTCAATAGGAAGGTCAGAGGAAATACAGTAAACCTGAAGTGAAGCATCGGAATCTATAACTAGTGTCACAGGATAGGTTCAAAACATAGACAATAGGAAGGGTCATTCTTCTTTTACTCAAGTCGGCATTGTGTCTTTTGTATTTAATTCCGATGCAATTTCTGTGTTTCATTGTCAATAAGAAGGACAGAGGGATACAGTAAACCTGAAGTGAGGCATCGGAATCTATAACTAGTGTCACAGGAGTGGTTCAAAACATTGACAGTAAGAAGAGTCAGCTTTCTTGTACTTAAGTCGGCACTGTGCCTTTTGTATTTAATTCCGATGCAATTTCTGTGTTTCATCGTCAATAAGAAGGTCAGAGGGATACAGTAAACCTGACGTGAAGCATCGGAATCTATAACTAGTGTAATAGGTATGGTTCAAACCACAGACAGTAAGAAGAGTCAGTTATCTTGTACTTAAGTCGGCATTGTGCCTTTTGTACTTAATTCCGAAGCAATTTCAGTGTTTCATCGTCAATAAGAAGGTCAGAGGGATACAGTAAACCTGAAGTGAAGCATCGGAATCAATAACTAGTGTCACAGGAATGGTTCAAATCATAGACAGTAAGAAGAGTCAGTTTTCTTGTACTTAAGTCGGCATTGTGTCTTTTGTATTTAATTCCGATGGAATTTCTTTGTTTCTTTGTCAATAAGAAGGACAGAGGGATACAGTAAACCTGAAGTGAGGCATCGGAATCTATAACTAGTGTCACAGGAGTGGTTCAAACATTGACAGCAAGAAGAGTCTGTTTTCTTGTACTTAAGTCGGCATTGTGCCGTTTGTATTTAATTTCGATGCAATTTCTGTGTTTCATCGTCAATAAGAAGGTCAGAGGCATACAGTAAACGTTATGTGAAGCATCGGAATCTATACCTAGTATAACAGGAATTGTTCAAACATAGTCAGTTAGAAGAGTTAGTTTTCTAGTACTTAAGTCGGCATTGTGCCTTTTCTATTTAATTCCGATGCAATTTCTATGTTTCATCGTCAATTAGAAGGTCGGAGGGATACAGTAAACCTGAAGTGAAGCATCGGAATCAATAACTAGTGTCACGGGAATGGTTCACAACATAGACAGTAAGAAGAGTCAGTTATCTTGTACTTGAGTCGGCATTGTGCCTTTTATATTTAATTCCGATGCAATTTCTGTGTTTCATCGTCAATAAGAAGGTCAGAGGGATACAGTAAACCTGACGTGAAGCATCGGAATCTATAACTAGTGTAATAGGTATGGTTCAAACCACAGACAGTAAGAAGAGTCAGTTTTCTTGTAGTTAAGTCGGCATTGTACCTTTTGTATTAATTCCGATGCAATTTCTGTGTTTCATCGTCAATATGAAGGTCAGAGGGATACAGTAAACCTGAAGTGAAGCATCGGAATCTATACCTAGTGTCACAGGAATGGTTTAAAACATAGACAGTAAGAAGAGTCAGTTTTCTTGTACTTAAGTCGGCATTGTGTCTTTTGTATTTAATTCAGATGCAATTTCTGTGTTTCATTGTCAATAAGAAGGACAGAGGGATACAGTAAACCTGAAGTGAGGCATCGGAATCTATAACGAGTGTCACATGAATGGTTCAAACATAGACAGTAAGAAGAGTCAGTTTTCTTGTACTTAAGTCGGCATTGTGTCTTTTGTATTTTATTCAGATGCAATTTCTGTGATTCATTGTCAATAAGAAGGACAGAGGGATACAGTAAACCTGAAGTGAAGCATCGGAATCTATAACTAGTGTCACATGAATGGTTCAAAGCACAGACAGTGAGAAGAGTCAGTTTTCTTGTACTTAAGTCAGCATTGTGCCTTTTGTAATTAATTCCGATACAATATCTGTGTTTCATCGTCAATAAGAAGGTCAGTGGGATACAGTAAACCTGAAGTAAAGCATCGGAATCTATAACGAGTGTCACATGAATGGTTCAAACATAGACAGTAAGAAGAGTCAGTTTTCTTGTACTTAAGTCGGCATTGTGTCTTTTGTATTTTATTCAGATGCAATTTCTGTGATTCATTGTCAATAAGAAGGACAGAGGGATACAGTAAACCTGAAGTGAGGCATCGGAATCTATAACTAGTGTCACAGGAGTGGTTCAAAACATTGACAGTAAGAAGAGTCAGTTTTCTTGTACTTAAGCCGGCATTGTGCCTTTTGTATTTAATTCCGATGCAATTTCTGTGTTTCATCGTCAATAAGAAGGTCAGAGGGATACAGTAAACCTGATGTGAGGCATCGGAATCTATAACTAGTGTCACAGGAGTGGTTCAAAACATTGACAGTAAGAAGAGTCAGTTTTCTTGTACTTAAGTCGGCATTGTACCTTTAGTATTTAATTCCGATGCAATTTCTCTGTTTCATTGTCAATAAGAAGGATAGAGGGATACAGTAAACCTGAAGTGAGGCATCTGAATCTATAACTAGTGTCACAGGAGTGGTTCAAAAACATTGACAGTAAGAAGAGTCAGTTTTCGTGTACTTAAGTCGGCATTGTACCTTTTGTATTAATTCAGATGCAATTTCTGTGTTTCATTGTCAATAAGAAGGACAGAGGGATACAGTAAACCTGAAGTGAGGCATCGGAATCTATAACTAGTGTCACAGGAGTGGTTCAAAACATTGACAGTAAGAAGAGTCAGTTTTCTTGTACTTAAGTCGGCATTGTGCCTTTTGTATTTAATTCCGATGCAATTTCTGTGTTTCATCGTCAATAAGAAGGTCAGAGGGATACAGTAAACCTGAAGTGAAGCATCGGAATCTATAAGTAGTGTCACATGAATGGTTCAAAGCATAGACAGTGAGAAGAGTCAGTTTTCTTGTACTTAAGTCAGCATTGTGCCTTTTGTAATTAATTCCGATACAATATCTGTGTTTCATCGTCAATAAGAAGGTCAGTGGGATACAGTAAACCTGAAGTAAAGCATCGGAATCTATAACGAGTGTCACATGAATGGTTCAAACATAGACAGTGAGATGAGTCAGTTTTCTTGTACTTAAGTCGGCATTGTGTCTTTTGTATTTTATTCAGATGCAATTTCTGTGATTCATTGTCATTAAGAAGGACAGAGGGATACAGTAAATCTGAAGTGAGGCATCGGAATCTATAACTAGTGTCACAGGAGTGGTTCATAACATTGACAGTAAGAAGAGTCAGTTTTCTTGTACTTAAGTCGGCATTGTGCCTTTTGTATTTAATTCCGATGCAATTTTTGTGTTTCATCGTCAATAAGAAGGTCAGAGGGATACAGTAAACCTGAAGTGAAGCATCGGAATCTATAACTAGTGTCACAGGAGTGGTTCAAAACATTGACAGTAAGAAGAGTCAGTTTTCTTGTACTTAAGTCGGCATTGTGCCTTTTGTATTTAATTCCGATGCAATTTCTGTGTTTCATCGTCAATAAGAAGGTCAGAGGGATACAGTAAACCTGAAGTGAAGCATCGGAATCTATAACTAGTGTCACATGAATGGTTCAAAGCATAGACAGTGAGAAGAGTCAGTTTTCTTGTACTTAAGTCAGCATTGTGCCTTTTGTAATTAATTCCGATACAATATCTGTGTTTCATCGTCAATAAGAAGGTCAGTGGGATACAGTAAACCTGAAGTAAAGCATCGGAATCTATAACGAGTGTCACATGAATGGTTCAAACATAGACTCTATGAAGAGTCAGTTTTCTTGTACTTAAGTCGGCATTGTGTCTTTTGTATTTAATTCAGATGCAATTTCTGTGATTCATTGTCAATAAAAAGGACAGAGGGATACAGTAAACCTGAAGTGAGGCATCGGAATCTATAACTAGTGTCACAGGAGTGGTTCAAAACATTGACAGTAAGAAGAGTCAGTTTTCTTGTACTTAAGTCGGCATTGTGCCTTTTGTATTTAATTCCGATGCAATTTCTGTGTTTCATCGTCAATAAGAAGGTCAGAGGGATACAGTAAACCTGAAGTGAAGCATCGGAATTTATTACTAGTGTCACAGGAATGGTTCAAATCATAGACAGTAAGAAGAGACAGTTTTCTTGTACTTAAGTCGGCATTGTGTCTTTTGTATTTAATTCCGATGCAATTTCTGTGTTTCATCGTCAATAAGAAGGTCAGAGGGATACAGTAAACCTGAAGTAAAGCATCGGAATCTATAACGAGTGTCACATGAATGGTTCAAAAAATAGACAGTAAGAAGAATCAGTTTTCTTGTACTTAAGTCGGCATTGTGCCTTTTGTATTCAATTCCGATGCAATATCTGTGTTTCATCGTCAATAAGAAGGTCAGAGGGATTCAGTAAACCAGAAGTGAGGCATCGGAATCTATAACTAGTGTCACAGGAGTGGTTCAAAACATTGACAGTAAGAAGAGTCAGTTTTCTTGTACTTAAGTCGGCATTGTGCCTTTTGTATTTAATTCCGACGCAATTTCTGTGTTTCATCGTCAATAAGAAGGTCAGAGGGATACAGTAAACCTGACGTGAAGCATCGGAATCTATAACTAGTGTAATAGGTATGGTTCAAACCACAGACAGTAAGAAGAGTCAGTTATCTTGTACTTAAGTCGGCATTGTGCCTTCTGTACTTGATTCCGAAGCAATTTCTGTGTTTCATCGTCAATAAGAAGGACAGAGGGATACAGTAAACCTGAAGTAAAGTATCGGAATCTGTAACGAGTGTCACATGAATGGTTCAAAGTATAGACAGTAAGAAGAGTCAGTTTTCTTGTAGTTAAGCCGGCATTGTACCTTTTGTATTAATTCCGATGCAATTTCTGTGTTTCATCGTCAATAGGAATTTCAGAGGGATACAGTATACCTGAAGTGAAGCATCGGAATCTATACCTAGTTTCACAGGAATGGTTCAAAACATAGACAGTAAGAAGAGTCATTTTTCTTGTACTAAAGTCGGCATTGTGTCTTTAGTATTTAATTCCGATGCAATTTCTGTGTTTCATTGTCAATAAGAAGGACAGAGGCATACAGTAAACCTGAAGTGAGGCATCGGAATCTATAACTAGTGTCACAGGAGTGGTTCAAAAACATTGACAGTACGAAGAGTCAGTTTACTTGTACTTAAGTCGGCATTGCGCCTTTTGTATTTAATTCCGATGCAATTTCTGTGTTTCATCGTCAATAAGAAGGTCAGAGGGATACAGTAAACCTGATGTGAAGCATCGGAATCTATAACTAGTGTCACATGAATGGTTCAAAACATAGACATTGAGAAGAGTCATTTTTCTTGTACTTAAGTCAGCATTGTGCCTTTTGCAATTAATTCCGATACAATATCTGTGTTTCATCGTCTATAAGAAGGTCAGTGGGATACAGTAAACCTGAAGTAAAGCATCGGAATCTATAACGAGTGTCACATGAATGGTTCAAACATAGACAGTGAGATGAGTCAGTTTTCTTGTACTTAAGTCGGCATTGTGTCTTTTGTATTTTATTCAGATGCAATTTCTGTGATTCATTGTCAATAAGAAGGACAGAGGGATACAGTAAATCTGAAGTGAGGCATCGGAATCTATAACTAGTGTCACAGGAGTGGTTCAAAACATTGACAGTAAGAAGAGTCAGTTTTCTTGTACTTAAGCCAGCATTGTGCCTTTTGTATTTAATTCCGATGCAATTTCTGTGTTTCATCGTCAATAAGAAGGTCAGAGGGATACAGTGAACCTGATGTGAGGCATCGGAATCTGTAACTAGTGTCACAGGAGTGGTTCAAAACATTGACAGTAAAAAGAGTCAGTTTTCTTGTACTTAAGTCGGCATTGTGTCTTTTGTATTTTATTCAGATGCAATTTCTGTGATTCATTGTCAATAAGAAGGACAGAGGGATACAGTAAACCTGAAGTGAGGCATCGGAATCTATAACTAGTGTCACAGGAGTGGTTCAAAACATTGACAGTAAGAAGAGTCAGTTTTCTTGTACTTACGCCGGCATTGTGCCTTTTGTATTTAATTCCGATGCAATTTCTGTGTTTCATCGTCAATAAGAAGGTCAGAGGGATACAGTAAACCTGATGTGAGGCATCGGAATCTATAACTAGTGTCACAGGAGTGGTTCAAAACATTGACAGTAAGAAGAGTCAGTTTTCTTGTACTTAAGTCGGCATTGTACCTTTAGTATTTAATTCCGATGCAATTTCTCTGTTTCATTGTCAATAAGAAGGATAGAGGGATACAGTAAACCTGAAGTGAGGCATCTGAATCTATAACTAGTGTCACAGGAGTGGTTCAAAAACATTGACAGTAAGAAGAGTCAGTTTTCGTGTACTTAAGTCGGCATTGTACCTTTTGTATTAATTCAGATGCAATTTCTGTGTTTCATTGTCAATAAGAAGGACAGAGGGATACAGTAAACCTGAAGTGAGGCATCGGAATCTATAACTAGTGTCACAGGAGTGGTTCAAAACATTGACAGTAAGAAGAGTCAGTTTTCTTGTACTTAAGTCGTCATTGTGCCTTTTGTATTTAATTCCGATGCAATTTCTGTGTTTCATCGTCAATAAGAAGGTCAGAGGGATACAGTAAACCTGAAGTGAAGCATCGGAATCTATAAGTAGTGTCACATGAATGGTTCAAAGCATAGACAGTGAGAAGAGTCAGTTTTCTTGTACTTAAGTCAGCATTGTGCCTTTTGTAATTAATTCCGATACAATATCTGTGTTTCATCGTCA
This sequence comes from Schistocerca piceifrons, assembly GCF_021461385.2. Classification (NCBI taxonomy): domain Eukaryota; kingdom Metazoa; phylum Arthropoda; class Insecta; order Orthoptera; family Acrididae; genus Schistocerca; species Schistocerca piceifrons. Next base: position 130,851 of record NW_025727326.1, on the reverse strand, counting down.
ATAAGAAGGTCAGTGGGATACAGTAAACCTGAAGTAAAGCATCGGAATCTATAACGAGTGTCACATGAATGGTTCAAACATAGACAGTGAGATGAGTCAGTTTTCTTGTACTTAAGTCGGCATTGTGTCTTTTGTATTTTATTCAGATGCAATTTCTGTGATTCATTGTCATTAAGAAGGACAGAGGGATACAGTAAATCTGAAGTGAGGCATCGGAATCTATAACTAGTGTCACAGGAGTGGTTCATAACATTGACAGTAAGAAGAGTCAGTTTTCTTGTACTTAAGTCGGCATTGTGCCTTTTGTATTTAATTCCGATGCAATTTTTGTGTTTCATCGTCAATAAGAAGGTCAGAGGGATACAGTAAACCTGAAGTGAAGCATCGGAATCTATAACTAGTGTCACAGGAGTGGTTCAAAACATTGACAGTAAGAAGAGTCAGTTTTCTTGTACTTAAGTCGGCATTGTGCCTTTTGTATTTAATTCCGATGCAATTTCTGTGTTTCATCGTCAATAAGAAGGTCAGAGGGATACAGTAAACCTGAAGTGAAGCATCGGAATCTATAATTAGTGTCACATGAATGGTTCAAAGCATAGACAGTGAGAAGAGTCAGTTTTCTTGTACTTAAGTCAGCATTGTGCCTTTTGTAATTAATTCCGATACAATATCTGTGTTTCATCGTCAATAAGAAGGTCAGTGGGATACAGTAAACCTGAAGTAAAGCATCGGAATCTATAACGAGTGTCACATGAATGGTTCAAACATAGACTCTATGAAGAGTCAGTTTTCTTGTACTTAAGTCGGCATTGTGTCTTTTGTATTTAATTCAGATGCAATTTCTGTGATTCATTGTCAATAAAAAGGACAGAGGGATACAGTAAACCTGAAGTGAGGCATCGGAATCTATAACTAGTGTCACAGGAGTGGTTCAAAACATTGACAGTAAGAAGAGTCAGTTTTCTTGTACTTAAGTCGGCATTGTGCCTTTTGTATTTAATTCCGATGCAATTTCTGTGTTTCATCGTCAATAAGAAGGTCAGAGGGATACAGTAAACCTGAAGTGAAGCATCGGAATTTATTACTAGTGTCACAGGAATGGTTCAAATCATAGACAGTAAGAAGAGACAGTTATCTTGTACTTAAGTCGGCATTGTGTCTTTTGTATTTAATTCCGATGCAATTTCTGTGTTTCATCGTCAATAAGAAGGTCAGAGGGATACAGTAAACCTGAAGTAAAGCATCGGAATCTATAACGAGTGTCACATGAATGGTTCAAAAAATAGACAGTAAGAAGAATCAGTTTTCTTGTACTTAAGTCGGCATTGTGCCTTTTGTATTCAATTCCGATGCAATATCTGTGTTTCATCGTCAATAAGAAGGTCAGAGGGATTCAGTAAACCAGAAGTGAGGCATCGGAATCTATAACTAGTGTCACAGGAGTGGTTCAAAACATTGACAGTAAGAAGAGTCAGTTTTCTTGTACTTAAGTCGGCATTGTGCCTTTTGTATTTAATTCCGACGCAATTTCTGTGTTTCATCGTCAATAAGAAGGTCAGAGGGATACAGTAAACCTGACGTGAAGCATCGGAATCTATAACTAGTGTAATAGGTATGGTTCAAACCACAGACAGTAAGAAGAGTCAGTTATCTTGTACTTAAGTCGGCATTGTGCCTTCTGTACTTGATTCCGAAGCAATTTCTGTGTTTCATCGTCAATAAGAAGGACAGAGGGATACAGTAAACCTGAAGTAAAGTATCGGAATCTGTAACGAGTGTCACATGAATGGTTCAAAGTATAGACAGTAAGAAGAGTCAGTTTTCTTGTAGTTAAGCCGGCATTGTACCTTTTGTATTAATTCCGATGCAATTTCTGTGTTTCATCGTCAATAGGAATTTCAGAGGGATACAGTATACCTGAAGTGAAGCATCGGAATCTATACCTAGTTTCACAGGAACGGTTCAAAACATAGACAGTAAGAAGAGACATTTTTCTTGTACTAAAGTCGGCATTGTGTCTTTAGTATTTAATTCCGATGCAATTTCTGTGTTTCATTGTCAATAAGAAGGACAGAGGCATACAGTAAACCTGAAGTGAGGCATCGGAATCTATAACTAGTGTCACAGGAGTGGTTCAAAAACATTGACAGTACGAAGAGTCAGTTTACTTGTACTTAAGTCGGCATTGCGCCTTTTGTATTTAATTCCGATGCAATTTCTGTGTTTCATCGTCAATAAGAAGGTCAGAGGGATACAGTAAACCTGATGTGAAGCATCGGAATCTATAACTAGTGTCACATGAATGGTTCAAAACATAGACATTGAGAAGAGTCATTTTTCTTGTACTTAAGTCAGCATTGTGCCTTTTGCAATTAATTCCGATACAATATCTGTGTTTCATCGTCTATAAGAAGGTCAGTGGGATACAGTAAACCTGAAGTAAAGCATCGGAATCTATAACGAGTGTCACATGAATGGTTCAAACATAGACAGTGAGATGAGTCAGTTTTCTTGTACTTAAGTCGGCATTGTGTCTTTTGTATTTTATTCAGATGCAATTTCTGTGATTCATTGTCAATAAGAAGGACAGAGGGATACAGTAAATCTGAAGTGAGGCATCGGAATCTATAACTAGTGTCACAGGAGTGGTTCAAAACATTGACAGTAAGAAGAGTCAGTTTTCTTGTACTTAAGCCAGCATTGTGCCTTTTGTATTTAATTCCGATGCAATTTCTGTGTTTCATCGTCAATAAGAAGGTCAGAGGGATACAGTGAACCTGATGTGAGGCATCGGAATCTGTAACTAGTGTCACAGGAGTGGTTCAAAACATTGACAGTAAAAAGAGTCAGTTTTCTTGTACTTAAGTCGGCATTGTGTCTTTTGTATTTTATTCAGATGCAATTTCTGTGATTCATTGTCAATAAGAAGGACAGAGGGATACAGTAAACCTGAAGTGAGGCATCGGAATCTATAACTAGTGTCACAGGAGTGGTTCAAAAACATTGACAGTAAGAAGAGTCAGTTTTCTTGTACTTAAGTCGGCATTGTACCTTTTGTATTAATTCAGATGCAATTTCTGTGTTTCATTGTCAATAAGAAGGACAGAGGGATACAGTAAACCTGAAGTGAGGCATCGGAATCTATAACTAGTGTCACAGGAGTGGTTCAAAACATTGACAGTAAGAAGAGTCAGTTTTCTTGTACTTAAGTCGGCATTGTGCCTTTTGTATTTAATTCCGATGCAATTTCTGTGTTTCATCGTCAATAAGAAGGTCAGAGGGATACAGTAAATCTGAAGTGAAGCATCGGAATCTATAAGTAGTGTCACATGAATGGTTCAAAGCATAGACAGTGAGAAGAATCAGTTTTCTTGTACTTAAGTCAGCATTGTGCCTTTTGTAATTAATTCCGATACAATATCTGTGTTTCATCGTCAATAAGAAGGTCAGTGGGATACAGTAAACCTGAAGTAAAGCATCGGAATCTATAACGAGTGTCGCATGAATGGTTCAAACATAGACAGTGAGATGAGTCAGTTTTCTTGTACTTAAGTCGGCATTGTGTCTTTTGTATTTTATTCAGATGCAATTTCTGTGATTCATTGTCAATAAGAAGGACAGAGGGATACAGTAAATCTGAAGTGAGGCATCGGAATCTACAACTAGTGTCACAGGAGAGGTTCAAATCATTGACAGTAAGAAGAGTCAGTTTTCTTGTACTTAAGTCGGCATTGTGCCTTTTGTATTTAATTCCGATGCAATTTCTGTGTTTCATCGTCAATAAGAAGGTCAGAGGGATAAAGTAAACCTGAAGTGAAGCATCGGAATCTATAACTAGTGTCACAGGAGTGGTTCAAAACATTGACAGTAAGAAGAGTCAGTTTTCTTGTACTTAAGTCGGCATTGTGCCTTTTGTATTTAATTCCGATGCAATTTCTGTGTTTCATTGTCAATAAGAAGGACAGAGGCATACAGTAAACCTGAAGTGAGGCATCGGAATCTATAACTAGTGTCACAGGAGTTGTTCAAAAACATTGACAGTACGAAGAGTCAGTTTACTTGTACTTAAGTCGGCATTGTGCCTTTTGTATTTAATTCCGATGCAAGTTCTGTGTTTCATCGTCAATAAGAAGGACAGAGGGATACAGTAAACCTGAAGTGAGGCATCGGAATCTATAACTAGTGTTACAGGAGTGGTTCAAAACATTGACAGTAAGAAGAGTCAGCTTTCTTGTACTTAAGTCGGCATTGTGCCTTTTGTATTTAATTACGATGCAATTTCTGTGTTTCATCGTCAATGAGAAGGTCAGAGGGATACAGTAAACCTGAAGTAAAGCATCGGATTCTATAACGAGTGTCACATGAATGGTTCAAAACATAGACAGTAAGAAGAATCAGTTTTCTTGTACTTATGTCGGCATTGTGCCTTTTGTATTCAATTCCGATGCAATATCTGTGTTTCATCGTCAATAAGAAGGTCAGAGGGATTCAGTAAACCAGAAGTGAGGCATCGGAATCTATAACTAGTGTCACAGGAGTGGTTCAAATCATAGACAGTAAGAAGAGACAGTTTTCTTGTACTTAAGTCGGCATTGTGTCTTTTGTATTTAATTCCGATGCAATTTCTGTGTTTCATCGTCAATAAGAAGGTCAGAGGGATACAGTAAACCTGAAGTAAAGCATCGGAATCTATAACGAGTGTCACATGAATGGTTCAAAAAATAGACAGTAAGAAGAATCAGTTTTCTTGTACTTAAGTCGGCATTGTGCCTTTTGTATTCAATTCCGATGCAATATCTGTGTTTCATCGTCAATAAGAAGGTCAGAGGGATTCAGTAAACCAGAAGTGAGGCATCGGAATCTATAACTAGTGTCACAGGAGTGGTTCAAAACATTGACAGTAAGAAGAGTCAGTTTTCTTGTACTTAAGTCGGCATTGTGCCTTTTGTATTTAATTCCGACGCAATTTCTGTGTTTCATCGTCAATAAGAAGGTCAGAGGGATACAGTAAACCTGACGTGAAGCATCGGAATCTATAACTAGTGTAATAGGTATGGTTCAAACCACAGACAGTAAGAAGAGTCAGTTATCTTGTACTTAAGTCGGCATTGTGCCTTCTGTACTTGATTCCGAAGCAATTTCTGTGTTTCATCGTCAATAAGAAGGACAGAGGGATACAGTAAACCTGAAGTAAAGTATCGGAATCTGTAACGAGTGTCACATGAATGGTTCAAAGTATAGACAGTAAGAAGAGTCAGTTTTCTTGTAGTTAAGCCGGCATTGTACCTTTTGTATTAATTCCGATGCAATTTCTGTGTTTCATCGTCAATAGGAATTTCAGAGGGATACAGTATACCTGAAGTGAAGCATCGGAATCTATACCTAGTTTCACAGGAACGGTTCAAAACATAGACAGTAAGAAGAGACATTTTTCTTGTACTAAAGTCGGCATTGTGTCTTTAGTATTTAATTCCGATGCAATTTCTGTGTTTCATTGTCAATAAGAAGGACAGAGGCATACAGTAAACCTGAAGTGAGGCATCGGAATCTATAACTAGTGTCACAGGAGTGGTTCAAAAACATTGACAGTACGAAGAGTCAGTTTACTTGTTCTTAAGTCGGCATTGCGCCTTTTGTATTTAATTCCGATGCAATTTCTGTGTTTCATCGTCAATAAGAAGGTCAGAGGGATACAGTAAACCTGATGTGAAGCATCGGAATCTATAACTAGTGTCACATGAATGGTTCAAAACATAGACATTGAGAAGAGTCATTTTTCTTGTACTTAAGTCAGCATTGTGCCTTTTGCAATTAATTCCGATACAATATCTGTGTTTCATCGTCTATAAGAAGGTCAGTGGGATACAGTAAACCTGAAGTAAAGCATCGGAATCTATAACGAGTGTCACATGAATGGTTCAAACATAGACAGTGAGATGAGTCAGTTTTCTTGTACTTAAGTCGGCATTGTGTCTTTTGTATTTTATTCAGATGCAATTTCTGTGATTCATTGTCAATAAGAAGGACAGAGGGATACAGTAAATCTGAAGTGAGGCATCGGAATCTATAACTAGTGTCACAGGAGTGGTTCAAAACATTGACAGTAAGAAGAGTCAGTTTTCTTGTACTTAAGCCAGCATTGTGCCTTTTGTATTTAATTCCGATGCAATTTCTGTGTTTCATCGTCAATAAGAAGGTCAGAGGGATACAGTGAACCTGATGTGAGGCATCGGAATCTGTAACTAGTGTCACAGGAGTGGTTCAAAACATTGACAGTAAAAAGAGTCAGTTTTCTTGTACTTAAGTCGGCATTGTGTCTTTTGTATTTTATTCAGATGCAATTTCTGTGATTCATTGTCAATAAGAAGGACAGAGGGATACAGTAAACCTGAAGTGAGGCATCGGAATCTATAACTAGTGTCACAGGAGTGGTTCAAAAACATTGACAGTAAGAAGAGTCAGTTTTCTTGTACTTAAGTCGGCATTGTACCTTTTGTATTAATTCAGATGCAATTTCTGTGTTTCATTGTCAATAAGAAGGACAGAGGGATACAGTAAACCTGAAGTGAGGCATCGGAATCTATAACTAGTGTCACAGGAGTGGTTCAAAACATTGACAGTAAGAAGAGTCAGTTTTCTTGTACTTAAGTCGGCATTGTGCCTTTTGTATTTAATTCCGATGCAATTTCTGTGTTTCATCGTCAATAAGAAGGTCAGAGGGATACAGTAAATCTGAAGTGAAGCATCGGAATCTATAAGTAGTGTCACATGAATGGTTCAAAGCATAGACAGTGAGAAGAATCAGTTTTCTTGTACTTAAGTCAGCATTGTGCCTTTTGTAATTAATTCCGATACAATATCTGTGTTTCATCGTCAATAAGAAGGTCAGTGGGATACAGTAAACCTGAAGTAAAGCATCGGAATCTATAACGAGTGTCGCATGAATGGTTCAAACATAGACAGTGAGATGAGTCAGTTTTCTTGTACTTAAGTCGGCATTGTGTCTTTTGTATTTTATTCAGATGCAATTTCTGTGATTCATTGTCAATAAGAAGGACAGAGGGATACAGTAAATCTGAAGTGAGGCATCGGAATCTACAACTAGTGTCACAGGAGAGGTTCAAATCATTGACAGTAAGAAGAGTCAGTTTTCTTGTACTTAAGTCGGCATTGTGCCTTTTGTATTTAATTCCGATGCAATTTCTGTGTTTCATCGTCAATAAGAAGGTCAGAGGGATAAAGTAAACCTGAAGTGAAGCATCGGAATCTATAACTAGTGTCACAGGAGTGGTTCAAAACATTGACAGTAAGAAGAGTCAGTTTTCTTGTACTTAAGTCGGCATTGTGCCTTTTGTATTTAATTCCGATGCAATTTCTGTGTTTCATTGTCAATAAGAAGGACAGAGGCATACAGTAAACCTGAAGTGAGGCATCGGAATCTATAACTAGTGTCACAGGAGTTGTTCAAAAACATTGACAGTACGAAGAGTCAGTTTACTTGTACTTAAGTCGGCATTGTGCCTTTTGTATTTAATTCCGATGCAAGTTCTGTGTTTCATCGTCAATAAGAAGGACAGAGGGATACAGTAAACCTGAAGTGAGGCATCGGAATCTATAACTAGTGTTACAGGAGTGGTTCAAAACATTGACAGTAAGAAGAGTCAGCTTTCTTGTACTTAAGTCGGCATTGTGCCTTTTGTATTTAATTACGATGCAATTTCTGTGTTTCATCGTCAATGAGAAGGTCAGAGGGATACAGTAAACCTGAAGTAAAGCATCGGATTCTATAACGAGTGTCACATGAATGGTTCAAAACATAGACAGTAAGAAGAATCAGTTTTCTTGTACTTATGTCGGCATTGTGCCTTTTGTATTCAATTCCGATGCAATATCTGTGTTTCATCGTCAATAAGAAGGTCAGAGGGATACAGTAAACCAGAAGTGAGGCATCGGAATCTATAACTAGTGTCACAGGAGTGGTTCAAAACATTGACAGTAAGAAGAGTCAGTTTTCTTGTACTTAAGTCGGCATTGTGCCTTTTGTATTTAATTCCGAAGCAATTTCTGTGTTTCATCGTCATTAAGAAGGTCAGAGGGATACAGTAAAGCTGACGTGAAGCATCGGAATCTATAACTAGTGTAATAGGAATGGTTCAAACCACAGACAGTAAGAAGAGTCAGTTATCTTGTACTTAAGTCGGCATTGTGCCATCTGTACTTGATTCCGAAGCAATTTCTGTGTTTCATCGTCAATAAGAAGGACAGAGGGATACAGTAAACCTGAAGTAAAGTATCGGAATCTATAACGAGTGTCACATGAATGGTTCAAAGTATAGACAGTAAGAAGAGTCAGTTTTCTTGTAGTTAAGCCGGCATTGTACCTTTTGTATTAATTCCGATGCAATTTCTGTGTTTCATCGTCAATAGGAATTTCAGAGGGATACAGTATACCTGAAGTGAAGCATCGGAATCTATACCTAGTTTCACAGGAATGGTTCAAAACATAGACAGTAAGAAGAGTCATTTTTCTTGTACTAAAGTCGGCATTGTGTCTTTAGTATTTAATTCCGATGCAATTTCTGTGTTTCATTGTCAATAAGAAGGACAGAGGCCTACAGTAAACCTGAAGTGAGGCATCGGAATCTATAACTAGTGTCACAGGAGTGGTTCAAAAACATTGACAGTACGAAGAGTCAGTTTACTTGTACTTAAGTGGGCATTGTACCTTTTGTATTTAATTCCGATGCAAGTTCTGTGTTTCATCGTCAATAAGAAGGTCAGAGGGATACAGTAAACCTGAAGTGAAGCATCGGAATCAATAACTAGTGTCACAGGAATGGTTCAAATCATAGACAGTAAGAAGAGTCAGTTTTCTTGTACTTAAGTCGGCATTGTGTCTTTTGCAATTAATTCCGATACAATATCTGTGTTTCATCGTCTATGAGAAGGTCAGTGGGATACAGTAAACCTGAAGTGAAGCATCGGAATCTAAAACTAGTGTCACAGGAATGGTTCAAAACATTGACAGTAGGAAGAGTCAGTTTTCTTGTACTTAAGTCGGCATTGTGCCTTTTGTATTTAATTCCGAAGGAATTTCTGTATTTCATCGTCAATAAGAAGGTCAGAGGGATACAGTAAACCTGAAGTGAAGCATCGGAATCAATAACTAGTGTCACAGGAATGGTTCAAATCATAGACAGTAAGAAGAGTCAGTTTTCTTGTACTTAAGTCGGCATTGTGTCTTTTGTATTTAATTCCGTTGGAATTTCTGTGTTTCATTGTCAATAAGAAGGACAGAGGGATACAGTAAACCTGAAGTGAGGCATCGGAATCTATAACTAGTGTCACAGGAGTGGTTCAAACATTGACAGCAAGAAGAGTCAGTTTTCTTGTACTTAAGTCGGCATTGTGCCGTTTGTATTTAATTCCGATGCAATTTCTGTGTTTCATCGTCAATAAGAAGGTCAGAGGGATACAGTAAACGTTAAGTGAAGCATCGGAATCTATACCTAGTATAACAGGAATTGTTCAAACATAGACAGTTAGATGAGTTAGTTTTCTAGTACTTAAGTCGGCATTGTGCCTTTTCTATATAATTCCGATGCAATTTCTCTGTTTCATCGTCAATTAGAAGGTCAGAGGGATACAGTTAACGTGAAGTGAAGCATCGGAATCAATAACTAGTGTCACGGGAATGGTTCACAACATAGACAGTAAGAAGAGTCAGTTATCTTGTACTTAAGTCTGCATTGTGCCTTTTATATTTAATTCCGATGCAATTTGTGTGTTTCATCGTCAATAAGAAGGTCAGAGGGATACAGTAAACCTAACGTGAAGCATCGGAATCTATACCTAGTGTCACAGGAATGGTTCAAAACATAGACAGTAAGAAGAGTCAGTTTTCTTGTACTTAAGTCGGCATTGTGTCTTTTGTATTTAATTCCGATGCAATTTCAGTGTTTCATTGTCAATAAGAAGGACAGAGGGATACAGTAAACCTGAAGTGAGGCATCGGAATCTATAACTAGTGTCACAGGAGTGGTTCAAAACATTGACAGTAAGAAGAGTCAGTTTTCTTGTACTTAAGTCGGCATTGTGTCTTTAGTATTTAATTCCGATGCAATTTCTGTTTCATTGTCAAGAGGACGGACAGAGGGATACAGTAAACCTGAAGTGAGGCATCGGAATCTATAACTAGTGTCACAGGAGTGGTTCAAAAACATTGACGGTAAGAAGAGTCAGTTTTCTTGTACTTAAGTCGGCATTGTGCCTTTTGTATTTTGTTCCGATGCAATTTCTGTGTTTCATCGTCAATTAGAAGGTCAGAGGGATACAGTAAACCTGATGTGAAGCATCGGAATCTATAACTAGTGTCACATGAATGGTTCAAAACATAGACAGTGAGAAGAGTCAGTTTTCTTGTACTTAAGTCAGCATTGTGCCTTTTGTAATTAATTCCGATACTATATCTGTGTTTCATCGTCAATAAGATGGTCAGTGGGATACAGTAAACCTGAAGTGAAGCATCGGAATCTATAACTAGTGTCACAGGAATGGTTCAAAACATTGACAGTAGGAAGAGTCAGTTTTCTTGTACTTAAGTCGGCATTGTGCCTTTTGTATTTAATTCCGAAGGAATTTATGTGTTTCATCGTCAATAAGAAGGTCAGAGGGACACAGTAAACCTGAAGTGAAGCATCGGAATCAATAACTAGTGTCACAGGAATGGTTCAAATCATAGACAGTAAGAAGAGTCAGTTTTCTTGTACTTAAGTCGGCATTGTGTATTTTGTATTTAATTCCGATGCAATATCCGTGTTTCATTGTCAATAACAAGGACAGAGGGATACAGTAAACCTGAAGTGAGGCATCGGAATCTATAACTAGTGTCACAGGAGTGGTTCAAAACATTGACAGTAAGAAGAGTCAGTTTTCTTGTACTTAAGTCGGCATTGTGCCGTTTGTATTTAATTCCGATGCAATTTCTGTGTTTCATCGTCAATAAGAAGGTCAGAGGGATACAGTAAACGTTAAGTGAAGCATCGGAATCTATACCTAGTATAACAGGAATTGTTCAAACATAGACAGTTAGAAGAGTTAGTTTTCTAGTACATAAGTCGGCATTGTGCCTTTTCTATTTAATTCTGATTCAATTTCTATGTTTCATCGTCAATTAGAAGGTCAGAGGGATACAGTAAACCTGAAGTTAAGCATCGGAATCAATAACTAGTGTCACGGGAATGGTTCACAACATAGACAGTAAAAAGAGTCAGTTATCTTGTACTTAAGTCGGCATTGTGCCTTTTAAATTTAATTCCAATGCAATTTCAGTGTTTCATCGTCAATAAGAAGGTCAGAGTGATACAGTAAACCTGACGTGAAGCATCGGAATCTGTAACTAGTGTAATAGGTATGGTACAAACCACAGACAGTAAGAAGAGTCAGTTATCTTGTACTTAAGTCGGCATTGTGCCTTTTGTACTTAATTCCGAAGCAATTTCTGTGTTTCATCGTCAACAAGAAGGACAAAGGGATACAGTAAACCTGAAGTAAAGCATCGGAATCTATAACGAGTGTCACATGAATGGTTCAAAATATAGACAGTAAGAAGAGTCAGTTTTCTTGTAGTTAAGTCGGCATTGTACCTTTTGTATTAATTCAGATGCAATTTCTGTGTTTCATCGTCAATAAGAAGGTCAGAGTGATACAGTAAACCTGAAGTGAAGCATCGGAATCTATACCTAGTGTCACAGGAATGGTTCAAAACATAGACAGTAAGAAGAGTCAGTTTTCTTGTACTTAAGTCGGCATTGTGTCTTTTGTATTTAATTCAGATGCAATTTCTGTGTTTCATTGTCAATAAGAAGGACAGAGGGATACAGTAAGCCTGAAGTGAGGCATCGGAATCTATAACTAGTGTCACAGGAGTGGTTCAAAACATTGACAGTGAGAAGAGTCAGTTTTCTTGTACTTAAGTCAGCATTGTGCCTTTTGTAATTAATTCCAATGCAATATCTGTGTTACATCGTCAATAAGAAGGTCAGAGGGATACAGTAAACCAGAAGTGAAGCATCGGAATCTATAACTAGTGTCACAGGAATGGTTCAAATCATAGACGATAAGAAGAATCAGTTTTCTTGTACTTAAGTGGGCAGTGTGCCTTTTGTATTTAATTCCGAAGCAATTTCTGTGTTTCATCGTCAATAAGAAGGTCAGAGGGATACAGTAAACCTGAAGTAAAGATCCGAATCTATAACGAGTGTCACATGAATGGTTCAAAACATAGACAGTAAGAAGAATCAGTTTTCTTGTACTTAAGTCGGCATTGTACCTTTTGTATTCAATTCCGATGCAATATCTGTGTTTCATCGTCAATAATAAGGTCAGAGGGAACAGTAAACCTTAAGTGAAGCATCGGAATCTATACCTAGTATAACAGGAATTGTTCAAACATAGACAGTTAGAAGAGTTAGTTGTATTGTACTTAAGTCGGCATTGTGCCTTTTCTATTTAATTCCGATGCAATTTCTATGTTTCATCGTCAATTAGAAGGTCAGAGGGATACAGTATACCTGAAGTGAAGCATCGGAATCAATAACTAGTGTCATAGGAACGGTTCACAACATAGACAGTAAGAAGAGTAAGTTATCTTGTACTAAAGTCGGCATTGTGCCTTTTATATTTAATTCCGAAGCAATTTCTGTGTTTCATCATCAATAAGAAGGTCAGGGGTATACAGTAAACCTGAAGTGAGGCATCGGAATCTATAACTAGTGTCACAGGAGTGGTTCAAAACATTGACAGTAAGAAGAGTCAGTTTTCTTGTACTTAAGTCGGCATTGTGCCTTTTGTATTTAATTCCGATGCAATTTCTGTGTTTCATCGTCAATAAGAAGGTCCGAGGGATACAGTAAACCTGAAGTGAAGCATCGGAATCTATAACTAGTGTCACAGGAATGGTTCAAATCATAGACAGTAAGAAGAGACAGTTTTCTTGTACTTAAGTCGGCATTGTGTCTTTTGTATTTAATTCCGATGCAATTTCTGTGTCTCATTGTCAATAAGAAGGACAGAGGTATACAGTAAACCTGAAGTGAGGCATCGGAATCTATAACTAGTGTCACAGGAGTGGTTCAAAACATTGACAGTAAGAAGAGTCAGTTTTCTTGTACTAAGTCGGCATTGTGTCTTTAGTATTTAATTCCGATGCAATTTCTGTATTTCATTGTCAATAAGAAGGACAGAGGGATACAGTAAACCTGAAGTGAGGCATCGGAATCTATAACTAGTGTCACAGGAGTGGTTCAAAAACATTGACAGTAAGAAGAGTCAGTTTTCTTGTACTTAAGTCGGCATTGTGCCTTTTGTATTTAGTTCCGATGCAATTTCTGTGTTTCATTGTCAATAAGAAGGTCAGAGGGATACAGTAAACCTGATGTGAAGCATCGGAATCTATAACTAGTGTCACATGAATGGTTCAAAACATAGACAGTGAGAAGAGTCAGTTTTCTTGTACTTAAGTCAGCATTGTGCCTTTTGTAATTAATTCCGATACAATATCTGTGTTTCATCGTCAATAAGAAGGTCAGTGGGATACAGTAAACCTGAAGTGAGGCATCGGAATCTATAACTAGTGTCACAGGAGTGGTTCAAAACATTGACAGTAAGAAGAGTCAGTTTTCTTGTACTTAAGTCGGCATTGTGCCTTTTGTATTTTATTCCGATGCAATTTCTGTGTTTCATCGTCAATAAGAAGGTCCGAGGGATACAGTAAACCTGAAGTGAAGCATCGGAATCTATAACTAGTGTCACAGGAATGGTTCAAATCATAGACAGTAAGAAGAGACAGTTTTCTTGTACTTAAGTCGGCATTGTGTCTTTTGTATTTAATTCCGATGCAATTTCTGTGTTTCATTGTCAATAAGAAGGACAGAGGGATATAGTAAACCTGAAGTGAGGCATCGGAATCTATAACTAGTGTCACAGGAGTGGTTCAAAACATTGACAGTAGGAAGAGTCAGCTTTCTTGTACTTAAGTCGGCATTGTGCCTTTTGTATTTAATTCCGATGCAATTTCTGTGTTTCATCGTCAATAAGAAGGTCAGAGGGATACAGTAAACCTGAAGTAAAGCATCGGAATCTATAACGAGTGTCACATGAATTGTTCAAAACATAGACAGTAAGAAGAATCAGTTTTCTTGTACTTAAGTCGGCATTGTGCCTTTTGTATTCAATTCCGATGCAATATCTGTGTGTCATCGTCAATAAGAAGGTCAGAGGGATACAGTAAACCTGAAGTGAGGCATCGGAATCTATAACTAGTGTCACAGGAGTGGTTCAAATCATTGACAGTAAGAAGAGTCAGTTTTCTTGTACTTAAGTCGGCATTGTGCCTTTTGTATTTAATTCCGACGCAATTTCTGTGTTTCATCGTCAATAAGAAGGTCAGAGGGATACAGTAAACCTGACGTGAAGCATCGGAATCTATAACTAGTGTAATAGGTATGGTTAAAACCAAAGACAGTAAGAAGAGTCAGTTATCTTGTACTTAAGTCGGCATTGTGCCTTCTGTACTTAATTCCGATGCAATTTCTGTGTTTCATCGTCAATAAGAAGGACAGAGGGATACAGTAAACCTGAAGTAAAGCATCGGAATCTATAACGAGTGTCACATGAATGGTTCAAAGTATAGACAGTAAGAAGAGTCAGTTTTCTTGTAGTTAAGCCGGCATTGTACCTTTTGTATTAATTCCGATGCAATTTCTGTGTTTCATCGTCAATAGGAATTTCAGAGGGATACAGTATACCTGAAGTGAAGCATCGGAATCTATACCTAGTTTCACAGGAATGGTTCAAAACATAGACAGTAAGAAGAGTCAGTTTTCTTGTACTTAAGTCGGCATTGTGCCTTTAGTATTTAATTCCGATGCAATTTCTGTGTTTCATTGTCAATAAGAAGGACAGAGGGATACAGTAAACCTGAAGTGAGGCATCGGAATCTATAACTAGTGTCACAGGAGTGGTTCAAAAACATTGACAGTACGAAGAGTCAGTTTGCTTGTACTTAAGTCGGCATTGTGCCCTTTGTATTTAATTCCGATGCAATATCTGTGTTTCATCGTCAATAAGAAGGTCAGAGGGATACAGTAAACCTGATGTGAAGCATCGGAATCTATAACTAGTGTCACATGAATGGTTCAAAACATAGACATTGAGAAGAGTCATTTTTCTTGTACTTAAGTCAGCATTGTGCCTTTTGTAATTAATTCCGATACAATATCTGTGTTTCATCGTCTATAAGAAGGTCAGTGGGATACAGTAAACCTGAAGTGAAGCATCGGAATCTATAACTTGTGTCACAGGAATGGTTCAAAACATTGACAGTAGGAAGAGTCAGTTTTCTTGTACTTAAGTCGGCATTGTGCCTTTTGTATTTAATTCCGAAGGAATTTCTGTATTTCTTCGTCAATTAGAAGGTCAGAGGGATACAGTAAACCTGAAGTGAAGCATCGGAATCAATAACTAGTGTCACAGGAATGGTTCAAATCATAGACAGTAAGAAGAGTCAGTTTTCTTGTACTTAAGTCGGCATTGTGTCTTTTGAATTTGATTCCGTTGGAATTTCTGTGTTTCATTGTCAATAAGAAGGACAGAGGGATACAGTAAACCTGAATTGAGGCATCGGAATCTATAACTAGTGTCACAGGAGTGGTTCAAACATTGACAGCAAGAAGAGTCAGTTTTCTTGTACTTAAGTCGGCATTGTGCCGTTTGTATTTAATTCCGATGCAATTTCTGTGTTTCATCGTCAATAAGAAGGTCAGAGGGATACAGTAAACGTTAAGTGAAGCATCGGAATCTATACCTAGTATAACAGGAATTGCTCAAACATAGACTGTTAGAAGAGTTAGTTTTCGAGTACTTAAGTCGGCATTGTGCCTTTTCTATTTAATTCCGACGCAATTTCTATTATTCATCGTCAATTAGAAGGTCAGAGGGATACAGTAAACCTGAAGTGAAGCATCGGAATCAATAACTAGTGTCACGGGAATGGTTCACAACATAGACAGTAAGAAGAGTCAGTTATCTTGTACTTAAGTCGGCATTGTGCCTTTTATATTTAATTCCGATGCAATTTCTGTATTTCATCGTCAATAAGAAGGTCAGAGTTATACAGTAAACCTGACGTGAAGCATCGGAATCTATAACTAGTGTAATAGGTATGGTTCAAACCACAGACAGTAAGAAGAGTCAGTTTTCTTGTAGTTAAGTCGGCATTGTACCTTTTGTATTAATTCCGATGCAATTTCTGTGTTTCATCGTCAATAAGAAGGTCAGAGGGATACAGTAAACTTGAAGTGAAGCATCGGAATCTATACCTAGTGTCACAGGAATGGTTCAAACGTAGACAGTAAGAAGAGTCAGTTTTCTTGTGCTTAAGTCGGCATTGTGACTTTTGTATTTAATTCCGATGCAATTTCTGTGTTTCATTGTCAATAAGAAGGACAGAGGGATACAGTAAACCTGAAGTGAGGCATCGGAATCTATAACTAGTGTTACAGGAGTGGTTCAAAACATTGACAGTAAGAAGAGTCAGTTTTCTTGTACTTAAGTCGGCATTGTGTCTTTAGTATTTAATTCCGATGCAATTTCTGTGTTTCATTGTCAATAGGACGGACAGAGGGAGACAGTAAACCTGAAGTGAGGCATCGGAATCTATAACTAGTGTCACAGTAGTGGTTCAAAAACATTGACAGTAAGAAGAGTCAGTTTTCCTGTACTTAAGTCGGCATTGTGCCTTTTGTATTTAGTTCCGATGCAATTTCTGTGTTTCATCGTCAATTAGAAGGTCAGAGGGATACAGTAAACCTGATGTGAAGCATCGGAATCTATAACTAGTGTCACATGAATGGTTCAAAACATAGACAGTGAGAAGAGTCAGTTTTCTTGTACTTAAGTCAGCATTGTGCCTTTTGTAATTAGTTCCGATACAATATCTTTGTTTCATCGTCAATAAGAAGGTCAGTGGGATACAGTAAACCTGAAGTGAAGCATCGGAATCTATAACTAGTGTCACAGGAATGGTTCAAAACATTGACAGTAGGAAGAGTCAGTTTTCTTGTACTTAAGTCGGCATTGTGCCTTTTGTATTTAATTCCGAAGGAATTTATGTGTTTCATCGTCAATAAGAAGGTCAGAGGGATACAGCAAACCTGAAGTGAAGCATCGGAATCAATAACTAGTGTCACAGGAATGGTTCAAATCATAGACAGTAAGAAGAGTCAGTTTTCTTGTACTTAAGTCGGCATTGTGTCTTTTGTATTTCAATCCGATGCAATATCTGTGTTTCATTGTCAATAAGAAGGACAGAGGGATACAGTAAACCTGATGTGAGGCATCGGAATCTATAACTAGTGTCACAGGAGTGGTTCAAACATTGACAGTAAGAAGAGTCGGTTTTCTTGTACTTAAGTCGGCATTGTGCCGTTTGTATTTAATTCCGATGCAATTTCTGTGTTTCATCGTCAATAAGAAGGTCAGAGGGATACAGTAAACGTTAAGTGAAGCATCGGAATCTATGCCTAGTATAACAGGAATTGTTCAAACATAGACAGTTAGAAGAGTTAGTTTTCTAGTACTTAAGTCGGCATTGTGACTTTTCTCTTCAATTCTGATGCAATTTCTATGTTTCATCGTCAATTAGAAGGTCAGAGGGATACAGTAAACCTGAAGTTAAGCATCGGAATCAATAACTAGTGTCACGGGAATGGTTCACAACATAGACAGTAAGAAAAGTCAGTTATCTTGTACTTAAGTCGGCATTGTGCCTTTTAAATTTAATTCCAATGCAATTTCAGTGTTTCATCGTCAATAAGAAGGTCCGAGTGATACAGTAAACCTGACAATCTGTAACTAGTGTAATAGGTATGGTACAAACGACAGACAGCAAGAAGAGTCAGTTATCTTGTACTTAAGTCGGCATTGTGCCTTTTGTACTTAATTCCGAAGCAATTTCTGTGTTTCATCGTCAACAAGAAGGACAAAGGGATACAGTAAACCTGAAGTAAAGCATCGGAATCTATAACGAGTGTCACATGAATGGTTCAAAATATAGACAGTAAGAAGAGTCAGTTTTCTTGTAGTTAAGTCGGCATTGTACCTTTTGTATTAATTCCGATGCAATTTCTGTGTTTCATCGTCAATAAGAAGGTCAGAGTGATACAGTAAACCTGAAGTGAAGCATGGGAATCTATACCTAGTGTCACAGGAATGGCTCAAAACATAGACAGTAAGAAGAGTCAGTTTTCTTGTACTTAAGTCGGCATTGTGTCCTTTGTATTTAATTCAGATGCAATTTCTGTGTTTCATTGTCAATAAGAAGGACGGAGGGATACAGTAAGCCTGAAGTGAGGCATCGGAATCTATAACTAGTGTCACAGGAGTGGTTCAAAACATTGACAGTAAGAAGAGTCAGTTTTCTTGTACTTAAGTCGGCATTGTGCCTTTTGTATTGAATTCCGATGCAATTTCAGTGTTTCATCGTCAATAAGATGGTCAGAGGGATACAGTAAACCTGAAGTGAAGCATCGGAATCTATAACTAGTGTCACATGAATGGTTCAAAACATAGACAGTGAGAAGAGTCAGTTTTTCTTGTACTTAAGTCAGCATTGTGCCTTTTGTAATTAATTCCGATGCAATATCTGTGTTACATCGTCAATAAGAAGGTCAGAGGGATACAGTAAACCAGAAGTGAAGCATCGGAATCTATAACTAGTGTCACAGGAATGGTTCAAATCATAGACGATAAGAAGAATCAGTTTTCTTGTACTTAAGTCGGCATTGTGCCTTTTGTATTTAATTCCGAAGCAATTTCTGTGTTTCATCGTCAATAAGAAGGTCAGAGGGATACAGTAAACCTGAAGTAAAGCATCGGAATCTATAACGAGAGTCACATGAATGGTTCAAAACATAGACAGTAAGAAGAATCAGTTTTCTTGTACTTAAGTCGGCATTGTACGTTTTGTATTCAATTCCGATGCAATATCTGTGTTTCATCGTCAATAATAAGGTCAGAGGGATACAGTAAAGCTTAAGTGAAGCATCGGAATCTATACCTAGTATAACAGGAATTGTTCAAACATAGACAGTTAGAAGAGTTAGTTGTATTGTACTTAAGTCGGCATTGTGCCTTTTCTATTTAATTCCGATGCAATTTCTATGTTTCATCGTCAATTAGAAGGTCAGAGGGATACAGTATACCTGAAGTGAAGCATCGGAATCAATAACTAGTGTCATAGGAACGGTTCACAACATAGACAGTAAGAAGAGTAAGTTATCTTGTACTAAAGTCGGCATTGTGCCTTTTATATTTAATTCCGATGCAATTTCTGTGTTTCATCGTCAATAAGAAGGTCAGGGGTATACAGTAAACCTGACGTGAAGCATCGGAATCTATAACTAGTATAATAGGTATGGTTCAAACCACAGACAGTAAGAAGAGTCAGTTATCTTGTACTTAAGTCGGCATTGTGCCTTTTGTATTTAATTCCGAAGGAATTTCTGTGTTTCATCGTCAATAAGAAGGTCAGAGGGATACAGTAAACCTGAAGTGAAGCATCGGAATCAATAACTAGTGTCACAGGAATGGTTCAAATCATAGACAGTAAGAAGAGTCAGTTTTCTTGTACTTATGTCGGCATTGTGCCTTTTGTATTTAATTCCGATGCAATTTCTGTGTTTCATTGTCAATAAGAAGGACAGAGGTATACAGTAAACCTGAAGTGAGGCATCGGAATCTATAACTAGTGTCACAGGAGAGGTTCAAAACATTGACAGTAAGAAGAGTCAGTTTTCTTGTACTTAAGTCGGCATTGTGTCTTTAGTATTTAATTCCGATGCAATTTCTGTATTTCATTGTCAATAAGAAGGACAGAGGGATACAGTAAAACTGAAGTGAGGCATCGGAATCTATAACTACTGTCACAGGAGTGGTTCAAAAACATTGACAGTAAGAAGAGTCAGTTTTCTTGTACTTAAGTCGGCATTGTGCCTTATGTATTTAGTTCCGATGCAATTTCAGTGTTTCATCGTCAATAAGAAGGTCAGAGGGATACAGTAAACCTGATGTGAAGCATCGGAATCTATAACTAGTGTCACATGAATGGTTCAAAACATAGACAGTGAGAAGAGGCAGTTTTCTTGTACTTAAGTCAGCATTGTGCCTTTTGTAATTAATTCCGATACAATATCTGTGTTTCATCGTCAATAAGAAGGTCAGTGGGATACAGTAAACCTGAAGTGAAGCATCGGAATCTATAACTAGTGTCACAGGAATGGTTCAAAACATTGACAGTAGGAAGAGTCAGTTTTCTTGTACTTAAGTCGGCATTGTGCCTTTTGTATTTAATTCCGAAGGAATTTCTGTGTTTCATCGTCAATCAGAAGGTCAGAGGAATACAGTAAACCTGAAGTGAAGCATCGGAATCAATAACTAGTGTCACAGGAATGGTTCAAATCATAGACAGTAAGAAGAGTCAGATTTCTTGTACTTAAGTCGGCATTGTGTCTTTTGTATTTAATTCCGATGCAATTTCTGTGTTTCATTGTCAATAAGAAGGACAGAGGGATACAGTAAACCTGAAGTGAGGCATCGGAATCTATAACTAGTGTCACGGGAATGGTTCACAACATAGACAGTAAGAAGAGTCAGTTATCTTGTACTTAAGTCGGCATTGTGCCTTTTATATTTAATTCCGATGCAATTTCTGTGTTTCATCGTCAATAAGAAGGTCAGAGTGATACAGTAAACCTGACGTGAAGCATCGGAATCTATAACTAGTGTAATAGGTATGGTTCAAACCACAGACAGTAAGAAGAGTCAGTTATCTTGTACTTAAGTCGGCATTGTGCCTTCTGTACTTAATTCCGAAGCAATTTCTGTGTTTCATCGTCAATAAGAAGGACAGAGGGATACAGTAAACCTGAAGTAAAGCATCGGAATCTATAACGAGTGTCACATGAATGGTTCAAAGTATAGACAGTAAGAAGAGTCAGTTTTCTTGTAGTTAAGCCGGCATTGTACCTTTTGTATTAATTCCGATGCAATTTCTGTGTTTCATCGTCAATAGGAATTTCAGAGGGATACAGTAAACCTGAAGTGAAGCATCGGAATCTATACCTAGTTTCACAGGAATGGTTCAAAACATAGACAGTAAGAAGAGTCAGTTTTCTTGTATTTAAGTCGGCATTGTGTCTTTAGTATTTAATTCCGATGCAATTTCTGTGTTTCATTGTCAATAAGAAGGACAGAGGGATACAGTAAACCTGAAGTGAGGCATCGGAATCTATAACTAGTGTCACAGGAGTGGTTCAAAAACATTGACAGTACGAAGAGTCAGTTTACTTGTACTTAAGTCGGCATTGTGCCTTTTGTATTTAATTCCGATGCAATTTCTGTGTTTCATCGTCAATAAGTAGGTCTGAGGGATACAGTAAACCTGATGTGAAGCATCGGAATCTATAACTAGTGTCACATGAATGGTTCAAAACATAGACATTGAGAAGAGTCATTTTTCTTGTACTTAAGTCAGCATTGTGCCTTTTGTAATTAATTCCGATACAATATCTGTGTTTCATCGTCTATAAGAAGGTCAGTGGGATACAGTAAACCTGAAGTGAAGCATCGGAATCTATAACTAGTGTCACAGGAATGGTTCAAAACATTGACAGTAGGAAGAGTCAGTTTTCTTGTACTTAAGTCGGCATTGTGCCTTTTGTATTTAATTCCGAAGGAATTTCTGTATTTCATCGTCAATAAGAAGGTCAGAGGGATACAGTAAACCTGAAGTGAAGCATCGGAATCAATAACTAGTGTCACAGGAATGGTTCAAATCATAGACAGTAAGAAGAGTCAGTTTTCTTGTACTTAAGTCGGCATTGTGTCTTTTGTATTTAATTCCGTTGGAATTTCTGTGTTTCATTGTCAATAAGAAGGACAGAGGGATACAGTAAACCTGAAGTGAGGCATCGGAATCTATAACTAGTGTCACAGGAGTGGTTCAAACATTGACAGCAAGAAGAGTCAGTTTTCTTGTACTTAAGTCGGCATTGTGCCGTTTGTATTTAATTCCGATGCAATTTCTGTGTTTCATCGTCAATAAGAAGGTCAGAGGGATACAGTAAACGTTAAGTGAAGCATCGGAATCTATACCTAGTATAACAGGAATTGTTCAAACATAGACAGTTAGAAGAGTTAGTTTTCTAGTACTTAAGTCGGCATTGTGCATTTTCTATTTAATTCCGATGCAATTTCTATGTTTCATCGTCAATTAGAAGGTCAGAGGGATACAGTAAACCTGAAGTGAAGCATCGGAATCAATAACTAGTGTCACGGGAATGGTTCACAACATAGACAGTAAGAAGAGTCAGTTATCTTGTACTTAAGTCGGCATTGTGCCTTTTATATTTAATTCCGATGCAATTTCTGTGTTTCATCGTCAATAAGAAGGTCAGAGGGATACAGTAAACCTGATTTGAAGCATCGGAATCTATAACTAGTGTAATAGGTATGGTTCAAACCACAGACAGTAAGAAGAGTCAGTTATCTTGTACTTAAGTCGGCATTGTGCCTTTTGTACTTAATTCCGATGCAATTTCTGTGTTTCATTGTCAATAAGAAGGACAGAGGTATACAGTAAACCTGAAGTGAGGCATCGGAATCTATAACTAGTGTCACAGGAGTGGTTCAAAACATTGACAGTAAGAAGAGTCAGTTTTCTTGTACTTAAGTCGGCATTGTGTCTTTAGTATTTAATTCCGATGCAATTTCTGTATTTCATTGTCAATAAGAAGGACAGAGGGATACAGTAAACCTGAAGTGAGGCATCGGAATCTATAACTAGTGTCACAGGAGTGGTTTAAAGACATTGACAGTAAGAAGAGTCAGTTTTCTTGTACTTAAGTCGGCATGGTGCCTTTTGTATTTAGTTCCGATGCAATTTCTGTGTTTCATCGTCAATAAGAAGGTTAGAGGGATACAGTAAACCTGATGTGAAGCATCTGAATCTATAACTGGTGTCACATGAATGGTTCAAAACATAGACAGTGAGAAGAGTCAGTTTTCTTGTACTTAAGTCAGCATTGTGCCTTTTGTAATTAATTCCGATACAATATCTGTGTTTCATCGTCAATAAGAAGGTCAGTGGGATACAGTAAACCTGAAGTGAGGCATCGGAATCTATAACTAGTGTCACAGGAGTGGTTCAAAACATTGACAGTAAGAAGAGTCAGTTTTCTTGTACTTAAGTCGGCATTGTGCCTTTTGTATTTAATTCCGATGCAATTTCTGTGTTTCATCGTCAATAAGAAGGTCCGAGGGATACAGTAAACCTGAAGTGAAGCATCGGAATCTATAACTAGTGTCACAGGAATGGTTCAAATCATAGACAGTAAGAAGAGACAGTTTTCTTGTACTTAAGTCGGCATTGTGTCTTTTGTATTTAATTCCGATGCAATTTCTGTGTTTCATTGTCAATAAGAAGGACAGAGGGATATAGTAAACCTGAAGTGAGGCATCGGAATCTATAACTAGTGTCACAGGAGTGGTTCAAAACATTGACAGTACGAAGAGTCAGCTTTCTTGTACTTAAGTCGGCATTGTGCCTTTTGTATTTAATTCCGATGCAATTTCTGTGTTTCATCGTCAATAAGAAGGTCAGAGGGATACAGTAAACCTGAAGTAAAGCATCGGAATCTATAACGAGTGTCACATGAATGGTTCAAAACATAGACTGTAAGAAGAATCCGTTTTCTTGTACTTAAGTAGGCATTGTGCCTTTTGTATTCAATTCCGATGCAATATCTGTGTTTCATCGTCAATAAGAAGGTCAGAGGGATACAGTAAACCTGAAGTGAGGCATCGGAATCTATAACTAGTGTCACAGGAGTGGTTCAAAACATTGACAGTAAGAAGAGTCAGTTTTCTTGTACTTAAGTCGGCATTGTGCCTTTTGTATTTAATTCCGACGCAATTTCTGTGTTTCATCGTCAATAAGAAGGTCAGAGGCATACAATAAACCTGACGTGAAGCATCGGAATCTATAACTAGTGTAATAGGTATGGTTCAAACCACAGACAGTAAGAAGAGTCAGTTATCTTGTACTTAAGTCGGCATTGTGCCTTTTATATTTAATTCCGATGCAATTTCTGTGTTTCATCGTCAATAAGAAGGTCAGAGGGATACAGTAAACCTGATTTGAAGCATCGGAATCTATAACTAGTGTAATAGGTATGGTTCAAACCACAGACAGTAAGAAGAGTCAGTTATCTTGTACTTAAGTCGGCATTGTGCCTTTTGTACTTAATTCCGATGCAATTTCTGTGTTTCATTGTCAATAAGAAGGACAGAGGTATACAGTAAACCTGAAGTGAGGCATCGGAATCTATAACTAGTGTCACAGGAGTGGTTCAAAACATTGACAGTAAGAAGAGTCAGTTTTCTTGTACTTAAGTCGGCATTGTGTCTTTAGTATTTAATTCCGATGCAATTTCTGTATTTCATTGTCAATAAGAAGGACAGAGGGATACATTAAACCTGAAGTGAGGCATCGGAATCTATAACTAGTGTCACAGGAGTGGTTTAAAGACATTGACAGTAAGAAGAGTCAGTTTTCTTGTACTTAAGTCGGCATGGTGCCTTTTGTATTTAGTTCCGATGCAATTTCTGTGTTTCATCGTCAATAAGAAGGTTAGAGGGATACAGTAAACCTGATGTGAAGCATCTGAATCTATAACTGGTGTCACATGAATGGTTCAAAACATAGACAGTGAGAAGAGTCAGTTTTCTTGTACTTAAGTCAGCATTGTGCCTTTTGTAATTAATTCCGATACAATATCTGTGTTTCATCGTCAATAAGAAGGTCAGTGGGATACAGTAAACCTGAAGTGAGGCATCGGAATCTATAACTAGTGTCACAGGAGTGGTTCAAAACATTGACAGTAAGAAGAGTCAGTTTTCTTGTACTTAAGTCGGCATTGTGCCTTTTGTATTTAATTCCGATGCAATTTCTGTGTTTCATCGTCAATAAGAAGGTCCGAGGGATACAGTAAACCTGAAGTGAAGCATCGGAATCTATAACTAGTGTCACAGGAATGGTTCAAATCATAGACAGTAAGAAGAGACAGTTTTCTTGTACTTAAGTCGGCATTGTGTCTTTTGTATTTAATTCCGATGCAATTTCTGTGTTTCATTGTCAATAAGAAGGACAGAGGGATATAGTAAACCTGAAGTGAGGCATCGGAATCTATAACTAGTGTCACAGGAGTGGTTCAAAACATTGACAGTACGAAGAGTCAGCTTTCTTGTACTT
The DNA here is from genome assembly GCF_021461385.2 of Schistocerca piceifrons. Taxonomy (NCBI): domain Eukaryota; kingdom Metazoa; phylum Arthropoda; class Insecta; order Orthoptera; family Acrididae; genus Schistocerca; species Schistocerca piceifrons. Next base: position 105,482 of record NW_025727326.1, on the reverse strand, counting down.
AAGTCGGCATTGTGCCTTTTGTATTTAATTCCGATGCAATTTCTGTGTTTCATCGTCAATAAGAAGGTCAGAGGGATACAGTAAACCTGAAGTAAAGCATCGGAATCTATAACGAGTGTCACATGAATGGTTCAAAACATAGACTGTAAGAAGAATCCGTTTTCTTGTACTTAAGTAGGCATTGTGCCTTTTGTATTCAATTCCGATGCAATATCTGTGTTTCATCGTCAATAAGAAGGTCAGAGGGATACAGTAAACCTGAAGTGAGGCATCGGAATCTATAACTAGTGTCACAGGAGTGGTTCAAAACATTGACAGTAAGAAGAGTCAGTTTTCTTGTACTTAAGTCGGCATTGTGCCTTTTGTATTTAATTCCGACGCAATTTCTGTGTTTCATCGTCAATAAGAAGGTCAGAGGCATACAATAAACCTGACGTGAAGCATCGGAATCTATAACTAGTGTAATAGGTATGGTTCAAACCACAGACAGTAAGAAGAGTCAGTTATCTTGTACTTAAGTCGGCATTGTGCCTTCTGTACTTAATTCCGAAGCAATTTCTGTGTTTCATCGTCAATAAGAAGGACAGAGGGATACAGTAAACCTGAAGTAAAGCATCGGAATCTATAACGAGTGTCACATGAATCGTTCAAAGTATAGACAGTAAGAAGAGTCAGTTTTCTTGTAGTTAAGCCGGCATTGTACCTTTTGTATTAATTCCGATGCAATTTCTGTGTTTCATCGTCAATAGGAATTTCAGAGGGATACAGTATACCTGAAGTGAAGCATCGGAATCTATACCTAGTTTCACAGGAATGGTTCAAAACATAGACAGTAAGAAGAGTCAATTTTATTGTATTTAAGTCGGCATTGTGTCTTTAGTATTTAATTCCGATGCAATTTCTGTGTTTCATTGTCAATAAGAAGGACAGAGGGATACAGTAAACCTGAAGTGAGGCATCGGAATCTATAACTAGTGTCACAGGAGTGGTTCAAAAACATTGACAGTACGAAGAGTCAGTTTACTTGTACTTAAGTCGGCATTGTGCCTTTTGTATTTAATTCCGATGCAATTTCTTCGTTTCAACGTCAATAAGAAGGTCAGAGGGATACAGTAAACCTGATGTGAAGCATCGGAATCTATAACTAGTGTCACATGAATGGTTCAAAACATAGACATTGAGAAGAGTCATTTTTCTTGTACTTAAGTCAGCATTGTGCCTTTTGTAATTAATTCCGATACAATATCTGTAATTCATCGTCTATAAGAAGGTCAGTGGGATACAGTAAACCTGAAGTGAAGCATCGGAATCTATAACTAGTGTCACAGGAATGGTTCAAAACATTGACAGTAGGAAGAGTCAGTTTTCTTGTACTTAAGTCGGCATTGTGCCTTTTGTATTTAATTCCGAAGGAGTTTCTGTATTTCATCGTCAATAAGAAGGTCAGAGGGATACAGTAAACCTGAAGTGAAGCATCGGAATCAATAACTAGTGTCACAGGAATGGTTCAAATCATAGACAGTAAGAAGAGTCAGTTTTCTTGTACTTAAGTCGGCATTGTGTCTTTTGTATTTAATTCCGTTGGAATTTCTGTGTTTCATTGTCAATAAGAAGGACAGAGGGATACAGTAAACCTGAAGTGAGGCATCGGAATCTATAACTAGTGTCACAGGAGTGGTTCAAACATTGACAGCAAGAAGAGTCAGTTTTCTTGTACTTAAGTCGGCATTGTGCCGTTTGTATTTAATTCCGATGCAATTTCTGTGTTTCATCGTCAATAAGAAGGTCAGAGGGATACAGTAAACGTTAAGTGAAGCATCGGAATCTATACCTAGTTTAACAGGAATTGTTCAAACATAGACAGTTAGAAGAGTTAGTTTTCTAGTACTTAAGTCGGCATTGTGCCTTTTCTATTTAATTCCGATGCAATTTCTATGTTTCATCGTCAATTAGAAGGTCAGAGGGATACAGTAAACCTGACGTGAAGCATCGGAATCTATAACTAGTGTAATAGGTATGGTTCAAACCACAGACAGTAAGAAGAGTCAGTTATCTTGTACTTAAGTCGCCATTGTGCCTTTTGTACTTAATTCCGATGCAATTTCTGTGTTTCATTGTCAATAAGAAGGACAGAAGTATACAGTAAACCTGAAGTGAGGCATCGGAATCTATAACTAGTGTCACAGGAGTGGTTCAAAACATTGACAGTAAGAAGAGTCAGTTTTCTTGTACTTAAGTCGGCATTGTGTCTTTAGTATTTAATTCCGATGCAATTTCTGTATTTCATTGTCAATAAGAAGGACAGAGGGATACAGTAAACCTGAAGTGAGGCATCGGAATCTATAACTAGTGTCACAGGAGTGGTTCAAAAACATTGACAGTAAGAAGAGTCAGTTTTCTTGTACTTAAGTCGGCATTGTGCGTTTTGTATTTAGTTCCGATGCAATTTCTGTGTTTCATCGTCAATAAGAAGGTCAGAGGGATACAGTAAACCTGATGTGAAGCATCGGAATCTATAACTAGTGTCACATGAATGGTTCAAAACATAGACAGTGAGAAGAGTCAGTTTTCTTGTACTTATGTCAGCATTGTGCCTTTTGTAATTAATTCCGATACAATATCTGTGTTTCATCGTCAATAAGAAGGTCAGTGGGATACAGTAAACCTGAAGTGAGGCATCGGAATCTATAACTAGTGTCACAGGAGTGGTTCAAAACATTGACAGTAAGAAGAGTCAGTTTTCTTGTACTTAAGTCGGCATTGTGCCTTTTGTATTTAATTCCGATGCAATTTCTGTGTTTCATCGTCAATAAGAAGGTCCGAGGGATACAGTAAACCTGAAGTGAAGCATCGGAATCTATAACTAGTGTCACAGGAATGGTTCAAATCATAGACAGTAAGAAGAGACAGTTTTCTTGTACTTAAGTCGGCATTGTGTCTTTTGTATTTAATTCCGATGCAATTTCTGTGTTTCATTGTCAATAAGAAGGACAGAGGGATATAGTAAACCTGAAGTGAGGCATCGGAATCTATAACTAGTGTCACAGGAGTGGTTCAAAACATTGACAGTAAGAAGAGTCAGCTTTCTTGTACTTAAGTCGGCATTGTGCCTTTTGTATTTAATTCCGATGCAATTTCTGTGTTTCATCGTCAATAAGAAGGTCAGAGGGATACAGTAAACCTGAAGTAAAGCATCGGAATCTATAACGAGTGTCACATGAATGGTTCAAAACATAGACAGTAAGAAGAATCAGTTTTCTTGTACTTAAGTCGGCATTGTGCCTTTTGTATTCAATTCCGATGCAATATCTGTGTTTCATCGTCAATAAGAAGGTCAGAGGGATACAGTAAACCTGAAGTGAGGCATCGGAATCTATAACTAGTGTCACAGGAGTGGTTCAAAACATTGACAGTAAGAAGAGTCAGTTTTCTTGTACTTAAGTCGGCATTGTGCCTTTTGTATTTAAATCCGACGCAATTTCTGTGTTTCATCGTCAATAAGAAGGTCAGAGGGATACAGTAAACCTGACGTGAAGCATCGGAATCTATAACTAGTGTAATAGGTATGGTTCAAACCACAGACAGTAAGAAGAGTCAGTTATCTTGTACTTAAGTCGGCATTGTGCCTTCTGTACTTAATTCCGAAGCAATTTCTGTGTTTCATCGTCAATAAGAAGGACAGAGGGATACAGTAAACCTGAAGTAAAGCATCGGAATCTATAACGAGTGTCACATGAATGGTTCAAAGTATAGACAGTAAGAAGAGTCAGTTTTCTTGTAGTTAAGCCGGCATTGTACCTTTTGTATTAATTCCGATGCAATTTCTGTGTTTCATCGTCAATAGGAATTTCAGAGGGATACAGTATACCTGAAGTGAAGCATCGGAATCTATACCTAGTTTCACAGGAATGGTTCAAAACATAGACAGTAAGAAGAGACAGTTTTCTTGTACTTAAGTCGGCATTGAGTCTTTACTATTTAATTCCGATGCAATTTCTGTGTTTCATTGTCAATAAGAAGGACAGAGGGATACAGTAAACCTGAAGTGAGGCATCGGAATCTATAACTAGTGTCACAGGAGTGGTTCAAAAACATTGACAGTACGAAGAGTCAGTTTACTTGTACTTAAGTCGGCATTGTACCTTTTGTATTTAATTCCGATGCAATTTCTGTGTTTCATCGTCAATAAGAAGGTCAGAGGGATACAGTAAACCTGATGTAAAGCATCGGAATCTATAACTAGTGTCACATGAATGGTTCAAAACATAGACATTGAGAAGAGTCATTTTTCTTGTACTTAAGTCAGCATTGTGCCTTTTGTAATTAATTCCGATACAATATCTGTGTTTCATCGTCTATAAGAAGGTCAGTGGAATACAGTAAACCTGAAGTGAAGCATCGGAATCTATAACTAGTGTCACAGGAATGGTTCAAAATCATTGACAGTTGGAAGAGTCAGTTTTCTTGTACTTAAGTCGGCATTGTGCCTTTTGTATTTAATTCCGAAGGAATTTCTGTATTTCATCGTCAATAAGAAGGTCAGAGGGATACAGCAAACCTGAAGTGAAGCATCGGAATCAATAACTAGTGTCACAGGAATGGTTCAAATCATAGACAGTAAGAGGAGTCAGTTTTCTTGTACTTAAGTCGGCATTGTGTCTTTTGTATTTAATTCCGTTGGAATTTCTGTGTTTCATTGTCAATAAGAAGGACAGAGGGATACAGTAAACCTGAAGTGAGGCATCGGAATCTATAACTAGTGTCACAGGAGTGGTTCAAACATTGACAGCAAGAAGAGTCAGTTTTCTTGTACTTAAGTCGGCATTGTGCCGTTTGTATTTAATTCCGATGCAATTTCTGTGTTTCATCGTCAATAAGAAGGTCAGAGGGATACAGTATTCGTTAAGTGAAGCATCGGAATCTATACCTAGTATAACAGGAATTGTTCAAACATAGTCAGTTAGAAGAGTTAGTTTTCTAGTACTTAAGTCGGCATTGTGCCTTTTCTATTTAATTCCGATGCAATTTCTATGTTTCATCGTCAATTAGAAGGTCAGAGGGATACAGTAAACCTGAAGTGAAGCATCGGAATCAATAACTAGTGTCACGGGAATGGTTCACAACATAGACAGTAAGAAGAGTCAGTTATCTTGTACTTAAGTCGGCATTGTGCCTTTTATATTTAATTCCGATGCAATTTCTGTGTTTCATCGTCAATAAGAAGGTCAGAGGGATACAGTAAACCTGACGTGAAGCATCGGAATCTATAACTAGTGTAATAGGTATGGTTCAAACCACAGACAGTAAGAAGAGTCAGTTTTCTTGTAGTTAAGTCGGCATTGTACCTTTTGTATTAATTCCGATGCAATTTCCAGGTTTCATCGTCAATAAGAAGGTCAGAGGGATACAGTAAACCTGAAGTGAAGCATCGGAATCTATACCTAGTGTCACAGGAATGGTTAAAAACATAGACAGTAAGAAGAGTCAGTTTTCTTGTACTTAAGTCGGCATTGTGTCTTTTGTATTTAATTCCGATGCAATTTCTGTGTTTCATTGTCAATAAGAAGGACAGAGGGATACAGTAAACCTGAAGTGAGGCATCGGAATCTATAACTAGTGTTACAGGAGTGGTTCAAAACATTGACAGTAAGAAGAGTCAGTTTTCTTGTACTTAAGTCGGCATTGTGTCTTTAGTATTTAATTCCGATGCAATTTCTGTGTTTCATTGTCAATAGGACGGACAGAGGGATACAGTAAACCTGAAGTGAGGCATCGGAATCTATAACTAGTGTCACAGGAGTGGTTCAAAAACATTGACAGTAAGAAGAGTCAGTTTTCCTGTACTTAAGTCGGCATTGTGCCTTTTGTATTTAGTTCCGATGCAATTTCTGTGTTTCATCGTCAATTAGAAGGTCAGAGGGATACAGTAAACCTGATGTGAAGCATCGGAATCTATAACTAGTGTCACATGAATGGTTCAAAACATAGACAGTGAGAAGAGTCAGTTTTCTTGTACTTAAGTCAGCATTGTGCCTTTTGTAATTAGTTCCGATACAATATCTGTGTTTCATCGTCAATAAGAAGGTCAGTGGGATACAGTAAACCTGAAGTGAAGCATCGGAATCTATAACTAGTGTCACAGGAATGGTTCAAAACATTGACAGTAGGAAGAGTCAGTTTTCTTGTACTTAAGTCGGCATTGTGCCTTTTGTATTTAATTCCGAAGGAATTTATGTGTTTCATCGTCAATAAGAAGGTCAGAGGGATACAGTAAACCTGAAGTGAAGCATCGGAATCAATAACTAGTGTCACAGGAATGGTTCAATTCATAGACAGTAAGAAGAGTCAGTTTTCTTGTACTTAAGTCGGCATTGTGTCTTTTGTATTTAATTCCGATGCAATATCTGTGTTTCATTGTCAATAAGAAGGACAGAGGGATACAGTAAACCTGAAGTGAGGCATCGGAATCTATAACTAGTGTCACAGGAGTGGTTCAAAGCATTGACAGTAAGAAGAGTCAGTTTTCTTGTACTTAAGTCGGCATTGTGCCGTTTGTATTTAATTCCGATGCAATTTCTGTGTTTCATCGTCAATAAGAAGGTCAGAGGGATACAGTAAACGTTAAGTGAAGCATCGGAATCTATACCTAGTATAACAGGAATTGTTCAAACATAGACAGTTAGAAGAGTTAGTTTTCTAGTACTTAAGTCGGCATTGTGCCTTTTCTCTTTAATTCTGATGCAATTTCTATGTTTCATCGTCAATTAGAAGGTCAGAGGGATACAGTAAACCTGAAGTTAAGCATCGGAATCAATAACTAGTGTCACAGGAATGGTTCACAACATAGACAGTAAGAAGAGTCAGTTATCTTGTACTTAAGTCGGCATTGTGCCTTTTAAATTTAATTCCAATGCAATTTCAGTGTTTCATCGTCAATAAGAAGGTCAGAGTGATACAGTAAACCTGACGTGAAGCATCGGAATCTGTAACTAGTGTAATAGGTATGGTACAAACCACAGACAGTAAGAAGAGTCAGTTATCTTGTACTTAAGTCGGCATTGTGCCTTTTGTACTTAATTCCGAAGCAATTTCTGTGTTTCATCGTCAACAAGAAGGACAAATGGATACAGTAAACCTGAAGTAAAGCATCGGAATCTATAACGAGTGTCACATGAATGGTTCAAAATATAGACAGTAAGAAGAGTCAGTTTTCTTGTAGTTAAGTGGCATTGTGCCATTTGTATTTAATTCCGATGCAATTTCTGTGTTTCATCGTCAATATGAAGGTCAGAGGGAAACAGTAAACCTGAAGTAAAGCATCGGAATCTATAACTAGTGTCACAGGAATGGTTCAAAAGCATAGACAGTAAGAAGAGTCAGTTTTCTTGTACTTAAGTCGGCATTGTGCCTTTTGTATTTATTTCCGATGCAATATCTGTGTTTCATCGTCAATAAGAAGGTCGGAGGGATACAGTAAACCTGAAATGAAGCATCGGAATCTATAACTAGTGTAACAGGAATGGTTCAAACATAGACAGTTAGAAGAGTTAGTTTTCTTGTACTTAAGTCGGCATTGTGCCTTTTCTATTTAATTCCGATGCAATTTCTATGTTTCATCGTCAATTAGAAGGTCAGAGGGATACAGTACACCTGAAGTGAAGCATCGGAATCAATAACTAGTGTCACAGGAATGGTTCAAAAGCATAGACAGTAAGAAGAGTCAGTTTTCTTGTACTTAAGTCGGCATTGTGCCTTTTATATTAAATTCCGATGCAATTTCTCTGTTTCATCGTCAATAAGAAGGGCAGAGGGATACAGTAAACCTGAAGTGAAGCATCGGAATCTATAACTAGTGTAACAGGAATGGTTCAAACCACAAAGAGTAAGAAGAGTCAGTTATCTTGTACTTAAGTCGGCATTGTGCCTTTTGTACTTAATTCCGAAGCAATTTCTGTGTTTCATCGTCAATAAGAAGGTCAGAGGGATACAGTAAACCTGAAGTAAAGCATCGGAATCTATAACGAGTATCACATGAATGGTTCAAAATATAGACAGTAAGAAGAGTCAGTTTTCTTGTACTTAAGTCGGCATTGTACCATTTGTATTAATTCCGATGCAATTTCTGTGTTTCATCGTCAATAAGAAGGTCAGAGGGATACAGTAAACCTGAAGTGAAGCATCGGAATCTATAACTAAAGTCACAGGAATGGTTCAAAACATAGACAGTAAGAAGAGTCAGTTTTCTTGTACTTAAGTCGGCATTGTGTCTTTTGTATTTAATTCAGATGCAATTTCTGTGTTTCATTGTCAATAAGAAGGACAGAGGGATACAGTAAACCTGAATTGAGGCATCGGAATCTATAACTAGTGTCACAGGAGTGGTTCAAAACATTGACAGTAAGAATAGTCAGTTTTCTTGTACTTAAGTCGGCATTGTGCCTTTTGTATTTAATTCCGAATCAATTTCTGTGTTTCATCGTCAATAAGAAGGTCAGAGGGATACAGTAAACCTGACGTGAAGCATCGGAATCTATAACTAGTATAATAGGTATGGTTCAAACCACAGACAGTAAGAAGAGTCAGTTATCTTGTACTTAAGTCGGCATTGTGCCTTTTGTACTTAATTCCGACGCAATTTCTGTGTTTCATCGTCATTAAGAAGGACAGAGGGATACAGTAAACCTGAAGTAAAGCATCGGAATCTATAACGAGTGTCACATGAATGCTTCAAAATATAGACAGTAAGAAGAGTCAGTTTTCTTGTACTTAAGTTGGCATTGTACCTTTTGTATTAATTCCGATGCAATTTCTGTGTTTCATCGTCAATAAGAAGGTCAGAGGGATACAGTAAACCTGAAGTGAAGCATCGGAATCTATACCTAGTGTCACAGGAATGGTTCAAAGCATAGACAGTAAGAAGAGTCAGTTTTCTTGTACTTAAGTCGGCATTGTGCCTTTTGCATTTAATTCCGATGCAATATCTGTGTTTCATTGTCAATAAGAAGGACAGAGGGATACAGTTAACCTGAAGTGAGGCATCAGAAACTATAACTAGTATCCCAGGAGTGGTTCAAAACATTGACAGTAAGAAGAGTCAGTTTTCTTGTACTTAAGTCGGCATTGTGCCTTTTGTGTTTAATTCCGATGCAATTTCTGTGTTTCATCGTCAATAAGAAGGTCAGAGGGATACAGTAAACCTGAAGTGAAGCATCGGTATCTATAACTAGTGTCACAGGAATGGTTCAAAACATAGACAGTAAGAAGAGTCAGTTTTCTTGTACTTAAGTCGGCATTGTGCCTTTTATATTTAATTCCGATGCAATTTCGGTGTTTCATCGTCAATAAGGAGGTCAGAGGGATACAGTAAACCTGAAGTGAAGCATTAGAATCTATAACTAGTGTCACAGGAATGGTTCAAAACATAGGCAGTAAGAAGAGTCAGTTTTCCTGTACTTGAGTCGGCATTGTGCCTTTTGTATTTAATTCCGATGCAATTTCTGTGTTTCATCGTCAATAAGAACATCAGAGGGATACAGTAAACCTGAAGTGAAGCATTGGAATCTATAACTAGTGTCACAGGAATGGTTCAAAACATAGACAGTAAGAAGAGTCAGTTTTCTTGTACTTAAGTCGGCATTGTGCCTTTTGAATTTAATTCCGATGCAATTTCTGTGTTTCATCGTCAATAAGAAGGTCAGAGGGATACAGTAGACCTGAAGTGAAGCATCGGAATCTATAACTAGTGTCATATGAATAGTTGAAAACATAGACAGTAAGAAGAGTCAGTTTTCTTGCACTTAAGTCGGCATTGTGCCTTTTGTACTCAATTCCGAAGCAATTTCTGTGTTTCATCGTCAATAAGAAGGTCAGAGGGATACAGTAAACCTGAAGTAAAGAATCGGAATCTATAACGAGTGTCACATGAATGGTTCAAAGTATAGACAGTAAGAAGAGTCAGTTTTCTTGTACTTAAGTCGGCATTGTACCTTTTGTATTAATTCCGATGCAGTTTCTGCGTTTCATCGTCAATACGAAGGACAGAGGGATACAGTAAACCAGAAGTAAAGCATCGGAATCTATAACTAGTGTCACAGGAACGGTTCAAAGCATAGACAGTAAGAAGAGTCAGTTTTCTTGTACTTAAGTCGAAATTGTGCCTTTTGTATTTAATTCCGATGCAATTTCTGTGTTTCATCGTCAATACGAAGGACAGAGGGATACAGTAAACCTGAAGTGATGCATCGGAATCTATAACTAGTGTCACAGGAATGGTTCAATACATAGACAGTAAGGAGAGTCAGTTTTCTTGTACTTAAGTCGGCATTGTGCCTTTTCTATTTAATTCCGATGCAATTTCTGTGTTTCATCGTCAATAAGAAGGTCAGAGGGATACAGTAAACGTGAAGTAAAGGATCGGAATCTATAACGAGTGTCACATGAATGGTTCAAAACATAGACAGTAAGAAGAATCAGTTTTCTTGTACTTAAGTCGGCATTGTGCCTTTTGTATTCAATTCCGATGCAATAACTGTGTTTCATCGTCAATAATGAGGTCAGAGGGATACAGTAAAACTTAAGTGAAGCATCGGAATCAGTACCTAGTATAACAGGAATTGTTCAAACATAGACAGTTAGAAGAGTTAGTTGTCTTGTACTTAAGTCGGCATTGTGCCTTTTCTATTTAATTCCGATGCAATTTCTATGTTTCATCGTCAATTAGAAGGTCAGAGGGATACAGTATACCTGAAGTGAAGCATCGGAGTCAATAACTAGCGTCATAGGAACGGTTCACAACATAGACAGTAAGAAGAGTAAGTAATCTTGTACTAAAGTCGGCATTGTGCCTTTTATATTTAATTCCGAGGCAATTTCTGTGTTTCATCGTCAATAAGAAGGTCAGGGGGATACAGTAAACCTGACGTGAAGCATCGGAATCTATAACTAGTATAATAGGTATGGTTCAAACCACAGACAGTAAGAAGAGTCTGTTATCTTGTACTTAAGTCGGCATTGTGCCTTTTGTACTTAATTCCGACGCAATTTCTGTGTTTCATCGTCATTAAGAAGGACAGAGGGATACAGTAAACCTAAAGTAAAGCATCGGAATCTATAACGAGTGTCACATGAATGCTTCAAAATATAGACAGTAAGAAGAGTCAGTTTTCATGTACTTAAGTTGGCATTGTACCTTTTGTATTAATTCCGATGTAATTTCTGTGTTTCATCGTCAATAAGAAGGTCAGAGGGATACAGTAATCCTGAAGTGAAGCATCGGAATCTATACCTAGTGTCACAGGAATGGTTCAAAACATAGACAGTAAGAAGAGTCAGTTTTCTTGTACTTAAGTCGGCATTGGGCCTCTTGTATTTAATTCCGATGCAATTTCTGTGTTTCATTGTCAATAAGAAGGACAGAGGGATACAGTTAACCTGAAGTGAGGCATCAGAAACTATAACTAGTGTCCCAGGAGTGGTTCAAAACATTGACAGTAAGAAGAGTCAGTTTTCTTGTACTTAAGTCGGCATTGTGCTTTTTGTATTTAATTCCGATGCAATTTCTGTGTTTCATCGTCAATAAGAAGGTCAGAGGGATACAGTAAACCTGAAGTGAAGCATCGGTATCTATAACTAGTGTCACAGGAATGGTTCAAAACATAGACAGTAAGAAGAGTCAGTTTTCTTGTACTTAAGTCGGCATTGTGCCTTTTATATTTAATTCCGAAGCAATTTCTGTGTTTCATCGTCAATTAGAAGGTCAGAGGGAAACAATAAACCTGAAGTGAAGCATCGGTATCTATAACTAGTGTCACAGGAATGGTTCAAACATAGACAGTAAGAAGAGTCAGTTTTCTTGTACTTAAGTCGGCATTGTGCCTTTTATATTTAATTCCGAAGCAATTTCTGTGTTTCATCGTCAATTAGAAGGTCAGAGGGAAACAATAAACCTGAAGTGAAGCATCGGAATCTATAACTAGTGTCACAGGAATGGTTCAAATCATAGACAATAAGAAGAATCAGTTATCTTGTACTTAAGTCGGCATTGTGCCTTTTGTATTTAGTTTCGAGGCAATTTCTGTGTTTCATCGTCAATAAGAAGGTCAGAGGAATACAGTAAACCTGAAGTAAAGCATCGGAATCTATAACGAGTGTCACATGAATGGTTCAAAACATAGACAGTAAGAAGAGTCAGTTTTCTTGTACTTAAGTCGGCTTTGTGCCTTTTGTATTTAATTCCGATGCAATTTCGGTGTTTCATCGTCAATAAGGAGGTCAGAGGGATACAGTAAACCTGAAGTGAAGCATTAGAATCTATAACTAGTGTCACAGGAATGGTTCAGAACATAGGCAGTAAGAAGAGTCAGTTTTCTTGTACTTGAGTCGGCATTGTGCCTTTTGTATTTAATTCCGATGCAATTTCTGTGTTTCATCGTCAATAAGAACATCAGAGGGATACAGTAAACCTGAAGTGAAGCATTGGAATCTATAACTAGTGTCACAGGAATGGTTCAAAACTTAGACAGTAAGAAGAGTCAGTTTTCTTGTACTTAAGTCGGCATTGTGCCTTTTGAATTTAATTCCGATGCAATTTCTGTGTTTCATCGTCAATAAGAAGGTCAGAGGGATACAGTAAACCTGAAGTAAAGCATCGGATTCTATAACGAGTGTCACATGAATGGTTCAAAATATAGACAGTAAGAAGAGTCAGTTTTCTTGTACTTAAGTCGGCATTGTACCATTTGTATTAATTCCGATGCAATTTCTGTGTTTCATCGTCAATAAGAAGGTCAGAGGGATACAGTAAACCTGAAGTGAAGCATCGGAATCTATAACTAAAGTCACAGGAATGGTTCAAAACATAGACAGTAAGAAGAGTCAGTTTTCTTGTACTTAAGTCGGCATTGTGCCATTTGTATTTAATTCCGATGCAATTTCTGTGTTTCATCGTCAATATGAAGGTCAGAGGGAAACAGTAAACCTGAAGTAAAGCATCGGAATCTATAACTAGTGTCACAGGAATGGTTCAAAAGCATAGACAGTAAGAAGAGTCAGTTTTCTTGTACTTAAGTCGGCATTGTGCCTTTTGTATTTATTTCCGATGCAATATCTGTGTTTCATCGTCAATAAGAAGGTCAGAGGGATACAGTAAACCTGAAATGAAGCATCGGAATCTATAACTAGTGTAACAGGAATGGTTCAAACATAGACAGTTAGAAGAGTTAGTTTTCTTGTACTTAAGTCGGCATTGTGCCTTTTCTATTTAATTCCGATGCAATTTCTATGTTTCATCGTCAATTAGAAGGTCAGAGGGATACAGTACACCTGAAGTGAAGCATCGGAATCAATAACTAGTGTCACAGGAATGGTTCAAAAGCATAGACAGTAAGAAGAGTCAGTTTTCTTGTACTTAAGTCGGCATTGTGCCTTTTATATTAAATTCCGATGCAATTTCTCTGTTTCATCGTCAATAAGAAGGGCAGAGGGATACAGTAAACCTGAAGTGAAGCATCGGAATCTATAACTAGTGTAACAGGAATGGTTCAAACCACAAAGAGTAAGAAGAGTCAGTTATCTTGTACTTAAGTCGGCATTGTGCCTTTTGTACTTAATTCCGAAGCAATTTCTGTGTTTCATCGTCAATAAGAAGGTCAGAGGGATACAGTAAACCTGAAGTAAAGCATCGGAATCTATAACGAGTATCACATGAATGGTTCAAAATATAGACAGTAAGAAGAGTCAGTTTTCTTGTACTTAAGTCGGCATTGTACCATTTGTATTAATTCCGATGCAATTTCTGTGTTTCATCGTCAATAAGAAGGTCAGAGGGATACAGTAAACCTGAAGTGAAGCATCGGAATCTATAACTAAAGTCACAGGAATGGTTCAAAACATAGACAGTAAGAAGAGTCAGTTTTCTTGTACTTAAGTCGGCATTGTGCCATTTGTATTTAATTCCTATGCAATTTCTGTGTTTCATCGTCAATATGAAGGTCAGAGGGAAACAGTAAACCTGAAGTAAAGCATCGGAATCTATAACTAGTGTCACAGGAATGGTTCAAATCATAGACAATAAGAATAATCAATTATCTTGTACTTAAGTCGGCATTGTGCCTTTTGTATTTAATTCCGAAGCAATTTCTGTGTTTCATCGTCAATAAGAAAGTCAAAGGGATACAGTAAACCTGAAGTAAAGCATTAGAATCTATAACTAGTGTCACAGGAATGGTTCAAAACATAGGCAGTAAGAAGAGTCAGTTATCTTGTACTTAAGTCGGCATTGTGCCTTTTGTATTTAGTTTCGAGGCAATTTCTGTGTTTCATCGTCAATAAGAAGGTCAGAGGAATACAGTAAACCTGAAGTAAAGCATCGGAATCTATAACGAGTGTCACATGAATGGTTCAAAACATAGACAGTAAGAAGAGTCAGTTTTCTTGTACTTAAGTCGGCTTTGTGCCTTTTGTATTTAATTCCGATGCAATTTCGGTGTTTCATCGTCAATAAGGAGGTCAGAGGGATACAGTAAACTTGAAGTGAAGCATTATAATCTATAACTAGTGTCACAGGAATGGTTCAAAACATAGGCAGTAAGAAGAGTCAGTTTTCTTGTACTTGAGTCGGCATTGTGACTTTTGTATTTAATTCCGATGCAATTTCTGTGTTTCATCGTCAATAAGAACATCAGAGGGATACAGTAAACCTGAAGTGAAGCATTGGAATCTATAACTAGTGTCACAGGAATGGTTCAAAACTTAGACAGTAAGAAGAGTCAGTTTTCTTGTACTTAAGTCGGCATTGTGCCTTTTGAATTTAACTCCGATGCAATTTCTGTGTTTCATCGTCAATAAGAAGGTCAGAGGGATACAGTAAACCTGAAGTAAAGCATCGGAATCTATAACGAGTGTCACATGAATGGTTCAAAATATAGACAGTAAGAAGAGTCAGTTTTCTTGTACTTAAGTCGGCATTGTACCATTTGTATTAATTCCGATGCAATTTCTGTGTTTCATCGTCAATAAGAAGGTCAGAGGGATACAGTAAACCTGAAGTGAAGCATCGGAATCTATAACTAAAGTCACAGGAATGGTTCAAAACATAGACAGTAAGAAGAGTCAGTTTTCTTGTACTTAAGTCGGCATTGTGCCATTTGTATTTAATTCCGATGCAATTTCTGTGTTTCATCGTCAATATGAAGGTCAGAGGGAAACAGTAAACCTGAAGTAAAGCATCGGAATCTATAACTAGTGTCACAGGAATGGTTCAAAAGCATAGACAGTAAGAAGAGTCAGTTTTCTTGTACTTAAGTCGGCATTGTGCCTTTTGTATTTATTTCCGATGCAATATCTGTGTTTCATCGTCAATAAGAAGGTCAGAGGGATACAGTAAACCTGAAATGAAGCATCGGAATCTATAACTAGTGTAACAGGAATGGTTCAAACATAGACAGTTAGAAGAGTTAGTTTTCTTGTACTTAAGTCGGCATTGTGCCTTTTCTATTTAATTCCGATGCAATTTCTATGTTTCATCGTCAATTAGAAGGTCAGAGGGATACAGTACACCTGAAGTGAAGCATCGGAATCAATAACTAGTGTCACAGGAATGGTTCAAAAGCATAGACAGTAAGAAGAGTCAGTTTTCTTGTACTTAAGTCGGCATTGTGCCTTTTATATTAAATTCCGATGCAATTTCTCTGTTTCATCGTCAATAAGAAGGTCAGAGGGATACAGTAAACCTGAAGTGAAGCATCGGAATCTATAACTAGTGTAACAGGAATGGTTCAAACCACAAAGAGTAAGAAGAGTCAGTTATCTTGTACTTAAGTCGGCATTGTGCCTTTTGTACTTAATTCCGAAGCAATTTCTGTGTTTCATCGTCAATAAGAAGGTCAGAGGGATACAGTAAACCTGAAGTAAAGCATCGGAATCTATAACGAGTGTCACATGAATGGTTCAAAATATAGACAGTAAGAAGAGTCAGTTTTCTTGTACTTAAGTCGGCATTGTACCATTTGTATTAATTCCGATGCAATTTCTGTGTTTCATCGTCAATAAGAAGGTCAGAGGGATACAGTAAACCTGAAGTGAAGCATCGGAATCTATAACTAAAGTCACAGGAATGGTTCAAAACATAGACAGTAAGAAGAGTCAGTTTTCTTGTACTTAAGTCGGCATTGTGCCATTTGTATTTAATTCCGATGCAATTTCTGTGTTTCATCGTCAATATGAAGGTCAGAGGGAAACAGTAAACCTGAAGTAAAGCGTCGGAATCTATAACTAGTGTCACAGGAATGGTTCAAATCATAGACAATAAGAATAATCAATTATCTTGTACTTAAGTCGGCATTGTGCCTTTTGTATTTAATTCCGAAGCAATTTCTGTGTTTCATCGTCAATAAGAAAGTCAGAGGGATACAGTAAACCTGAAGTAAAGCATTAGAATCTATAACTAGTGTCACAGGAATGGTTCAAAACATAGGCAGTAAGAAGAGTCAGTTATCTTGTACTTAAGTCGGCATTGTGCCTTTTGTATTTAATTTCGAGGCAATTTCTGTGTTTCATCGTCAATAAGAAGGTCAGAGGAATACAGTAAACCTGAAGTAAAGCATCGGAATCTATAACGAGTGTCACATGAATGGTTCAAAACATAGACAGTAAGAAGAGTCAGTTTTCTTGTACTTAAGTCGGCTTTGTGCCGTTTGTATTTAATTCCGATGCAATTTCGGTGTTTCATCGTCAATAAGGAGGTCAGAGGGATACAGTAAACCTGAAGTGAAGCATTAGAATCTATAACTAGTGTCACAGGAATGGTTCAAAACATAGGCAGTAAGAAGAGGCAGTTTTCTTGTACTTGAGTCGGCATTGTGCCTTTTGTATTTAATTCCGATGCAATTTCTGTGTTTCATCGTCAATAAGAACATCAGAGGGATACAGTAAACCTGAAGTGAAGCATTGGAATCTATAACTAGTGTCACAGGAATGGTTCAAAACATAGACAGTAAGAAGAGTCAGTTTTCTTGTACTTAAGTCGGCATTGTGCCTTTTGAATTTAATTCCGATGCAATTTCTGTGTTTCATCGTCAATAAGAAGGTCAGAGGGATACAGTAGACCTGAAGTGAAGCATCGGAATCTATAACTAGTGTCATATGAATAGTTGAAAGCATAGACAGTAAGAAGAGTCAGTTTTCTTGCACTTAAGTCGGCATTGTGCCTTTTGTACTTAATTCCGAAGCAATTTCTGTGTTTCATCGTCAATAAGAAGGTCAGAGGGATACAGTAAACCTGAAGTAAATAATCGGAATCTATAACGAGTGTCACATGAATGGTTCAAAATATAGACAGTAAGAAGAGTCAGTTTTCTTGTACTTAAGTCGGCATTGTACCTTTTGTATTAATTCCGATGCAGTTTCTGCGTTTCATCGTCAATACGAAGGACAGAGGGATACAGTAAACCAGAAGTAAAGCATCGGAATCTATAACTAGTGTCACAGGAACGGTTCAAAGCATAGACAGTAAGAAGAGTCAGTTTTCTTGTACTTAAGTCGAAATTGTGCCTTTTGTATTTAATTCCGATGCAATTTCTGTGTTTCATCGTCAATACGAAGGACAGAGGGATACAGTAAACCTGAAGTGATGCATCGGAATCTATAACTAGTGTCACAGGAATGGTTCAATACATAGACAGTAAGGAGAGTCAGTTTTCTTGTACTTAAGTCGGCATTGTGCCTTTTGTATTTATTTCCGATGCAATATCTGTGTTTCATCGTCAATAAGAAGGTCAGAGGGATACAGTAAACCTGAAATGAAGCATCGGAATCTATAACTAGTGTAACAGGAATGGTTCAAACATAGACAGTTAGAAGAGTTAGTTTTCTTGTACTTAAGTCGGCATTGTGCCTTTTCTATTTAATTCCGATGCAATTTCTATGTTTCATCGTCAATTAGAAGGTCAGAGGGATACAGTACACCTGAAGTGAAGCATCGGAATCAATAACTAGTGTCACAGGAATGGTTCAAAAGCATAGACAGTAAGAAGAGTCAGTTTTCTTGTACTTAAGTCGGCATTGTGCCTTTTATATTAAATTCCGATGCAATTTCTCTGTTTCATCGTCAATAAGAAGGTCAGAGGGATACAGTAAACCTGAAGTGAAGCATCGGAATCTATAACTAGTGTAACAGGAATGGTTCAAACCACAAAGAGTAAGAAGAGTCAGTTATCTTGTACTTAAGTCGGCATTGTGCCTTTTGTACTTAATTCCGAAGCAATTTCTGTGTTTCATCGTCAATAAGAAGGTCAGAGGGATACAGTAAACCTGAAGTAAAGCATCGGAATCTATAACGAGTGTCACATGAATGGTTCAAAATATAGACAGTAAGAAGAGTCAGTTTTCTTGTACTTAAGTCGGCATTGTACCATTTGTATTAATTCCGATGCAATTTCTGTCTTTCATCGTCAATAAGAAGGTCAGAGGGATACAGTAAACCTGAAGTGAAGCATCGGAATCTATAACTAAAGTCACAGGAATGGTTCAAAACATAGACAGTAAGAAGAGTCAGTTTTCTTGTACTTAAGTCGGCATTGTGCCTTTTGTATTTAATTCCGATGCAATTTCTGTGTTTCATCGTCAATATGAAGGTCAGAGGGATACAGTAAACCTGAAGTAAAGCATCGGAATCTATAACTAGTGTCACAGGATTGGTTCAAATCATAGACAATAAGAATAATCAATTATCTTGTACTTAAGTCGGCATTGTGCCTTTTGTATTTAATTCCGAAGCAATTTCTGTGTTTCATCGTCAATAAGAAAGTCAGAGGGATACAGTAAACCTGAAGTGAAGCATCGGTATCTATAACTAGTGTCACAGGAATGGTTCAAAACATAGACAGAAAGAAGAGTCAGTTTTCTTGTACTTAAGTCGGCACTGTGCCTTTTATATTTAATTCCGATGTAATTTCTGTGTTTCATCGTCAATAAGAACATCAGAGGGATACAGTAAACTTGAAGTGAAGCATTGGAATCTATAACTAGTGTCACAGGAATGGTTCAAAACATAGACAGTAAGAAGAGTCAGTTTTCTTGTACCTAAGTCGGCATTGTGCCTTTTAAATTTAATTCCGATTCAATTTCTGTGTTTCATCGCCAATAAGAAGGTCAGAGGGATACAGTAGACCTAAGTGAAGCATCGGAATCTATAACTAGTGTCACATGAATGGTTCAAAACATAGACAGTGAGAAGAGTCAGTTTTCTTGTACTTAAGTCAGCATTGTGCCTTTTGTTATTAATTCCGATACAATATCTGTGTTTCATCGTCAATAAGAAGGTCAGTGGGATACAGTAAACCTGAAGTCAAGCATCGGAATCTATAACTAGTGTCACAGGAATGGTTCAAAAAATAGACATTAAGAAGATTCAGTTTTCTTGTACTTAAGTCGGCATTGTTCCTATTGTATTTAATTCCGATGCAATATCTGTGTTACATCGTCAATAAGAAGGTCAGAGGGATACAGTAAACCTGAAGTGAAGCATCGGAATCTATAACTAGTGTCACAGGAATGGTTCAAATCATAGACAATAAGAAGAATCAGTTATCTTGTACTTAAGTCGGCATTGTGCCTTTTGTATTTAATTCCGATGCAATTTCTGTGTTTCATCGTCAATAAGGAGGTCAGAGGGATACAGTTACCCTGAAGTGAGGCATCAGAATCTATAACTAGTGTCACAGGAGTAGTCCAAAATATTTACAGTAAGAAGAGTCAGTTTTCTTGTACTTAAGTCTCCATTGTGCCTTTTGTATTTAATTCCGATGCAATTTCTGTGTTTCATCGTCTATAAGAGGGTCAGAGGGCTACAGTAAACCTGAAGTGAAGCATCGGCATCTATAACTAGTGTCACAGGAATGGTTCAAAACATAGACAGTAAGAAGAGTCACATTTCTTGTACTTAATTCGGCATTGTGCCTTTTATATTTAATTCCGATGCAATTTCTGTGTTTCATCGTCAATAACAAGGTCAGAGGGAAACAGTAAACCTGAAGTGAAGCAACGGAATCTATAACTAGTGTCACAGGAATGGTTCAAATCATAGACAATAAGAAGAATCTGTTATCTTGTACTTAAGTCGGCATTGTGTCTTTTGTATTTAATTCCGAAGCAATTTCAGTGTTTCCTCGTCAATAAGAAGGTCAGAGGAATACAGTAAACCTGAAGTAAACCATCGGAATCTATAACGAGTGTCACATGAATGGTTCAAAACATAGACAGTAAGAAGAGTCAGTTTTCTTGTACTTAAGTCGGCATTGTGCCTTTTGAATTTAATTCCGATGCAATTTCTGTGTTTCATCGTCAATAAGAAGGTCAGAGGGATACAGTAAACCTGAAGTGAAGCATCGGAATCTATAACTAAAGTCACAGGAATGGATCAAAACATAGACAGTAAGAAGAGTCAGTTTTCTTGTACTTAAGTCGGCATTGTGCCTTTTGTATTTAATTCCGATGCAATTTCTGTGTTTCATCGTCAATATGAAGGTCAGAGGGATACAGTAAACCTGAAGTAAAGCATCGGAATCTATAACTACTGTCACAGGATTGGTTCAAATCATAGACAATAAGAATAATCAATTATCTTGTACTTAAGTCGGCATTGTGCCTTTTGTATATAATTCCGAAGCAATTTCTGTGTTTCATCGTCAATAAGAAAGTCAGAGGGATACAGTAAACCTGAAGTGAAGCATCGGTATCTATAACTAGTGTCACAGGAATGGTTCAAAACATAGACAGAAAGAAGAGTCAGTTTTCTTGTACTTAAGTCGGCATTGTGCCTTTTATATTTAATTCCGATGTAATTTCTGTGTTTCATCGTCAATAAGAACATCAGAGGGATACAGTAAACTTGAAGTGAAGCATTGGAATCTATAACTAGTGTCACAGGAATGGTTCAAAACATAGACAGTAAGAAGAGTCAGTTTTCCTGTACTTAAGTCGGCATTGTGCCTTTTAAATTTAATTCCGATTCAATTTCTGTGTTTCATCGTCAATAAGAAGGTCAGAGGGATACAGTAGACCTAAGTGAAGCATCGGAATCTATAACTAGTGTCACATGAATGGTTCAAAACATAGACAGTGAGAAGAGTCAGTTTTCTTGTACTTAAGTCAGCATTGTGCCTTTTGTTATTAATTCCGATACAATATCTGTGTTTCATCGTCAATAAGAAGGTCAGTGGGATACAGTAAACCTGAAGTCAAGCATCGGAATCTATAACTAGTGTCACAGGAATGGTTCAAAAAATAGACATTAAGAAGATCCAGTTTTCTTGTACTTAAGTCGGCATTGTTCCTATTGTATTTAATTCCGATGCAATATCTGTGTTACATCGTCAATAAGAAGGTCAGAGGGATACAGTAAACCTGAAGTGAAGCATCGGAATCTATAACTAGTGTCACAGGAATGGTTCAAATCATAGACAATAAGAAGAATCAGTTATCTTGTACTTAAGTCGGCATTGTGCCTTTTGTATTTAATTCCGATGCAATTTCTGTGTTTCATCGTCAATAAGGAGGTCAGAGGGATACAGTTAACCTGAAGTGAGGCATCAGAATCTATAACTAGTGTCACAGGAGTGGTCCAAAATATTGACAGTAAGAAGAGTCAGTTTTCTTGTACTTAAGTCTCCATTGTGCCTTTTGTATATAATTCCGATGCAATTTCTGTGTTTCATCGTCTATAAGAGGGTCAGAGGGATACAGTAAACCTGAAGTGAAGCATCGGCATCTATAACTAGTGTCACAGGAATGGTTCAAAACATAGACAGTAAGAAGAGTCACATTTCTTGTACTTAATTCGGCATTGTGCCTTTTATATTTAATTCCGATGCAATTTCTGTGTTTCATCGTCAATAACAAGGTCAGAGGGAAACAGTAAACCTGAAGTGAAGCAACGGAATCTATAACTAGTGTCACAGGAATGGTTCAAATCATAGACAATAAGAAGAATCTGTTATCTTGTACTTAAGTCGGCATTGTGTCTTTTGTATTTAATTCCGAAGCAATTTCAGTGTTTCCTCGTCAATAAGAAGGTCAGAGGAATACAGTAAACCTGAAGTAAACCATCGGAATCTATAACGAGTGTCACATGAATGGTTCAAAACATAGACAGTAAGAAGAGTCAGTTTTCTTGTACTTAAGTCGGCATTGTGCCTTTTGAATTTAATTCCGATGCAATTTCTGTGTTTCATCGTCAATAAGGAGGTCAGAGGGATACAGTAAACCTGAAGTGAAGCATTAGAATCTATAACCAGTGTCACAGGAATGGTTAGAAGCATAGACAGTAAGAAGAGTCACTTTTCTCGTACTTGAGTCGGCATTGTGCCTTTTGTATGTAATTCCCATGCAATTTCTGTGTTTCATCGTCAATAAGAACATCAGAGGGATACAGTAAACCTGAGGTGAAGCATTGGAATCTATAACTAGTGTCACAGGAATGGTTCAAAACATAGACAGTAAGAAGAGTCAGTTTTCTTGTACTTAAGTCTGCATTGTGCCTATTGAATTTAATTCCGATGCAATTTCTGTGTTTCATCGTCATTAAGAAGGTCAGTGGGATACAGTAGACCTGAAGTGAAGCATCGGAATCTATAACTAGTGTCATATGAATGGTTAAAACATAGACAGTGAGAAGAGTCAGTTTTCTTGTACTTATGTCGGCATTGTGCCTTTTGTACTTAATTCCGAAGCAGTTTCTGTGTTTCATCGTCAATAAGAAGGTCAGAGGGATACAGTAAACCTGAAGCAAAGCATCGGAATCTATAACGAGTGTCACATGAATGGTTCAAAATATAGACAGTAAGAAGGGTCAGTTTTCTTGTACTTAAGTCGGCATTGTACCTTTTGTAATAATTCCGATGCAATATCTGTGTTTCATCGTCAATACGAAGGTCAGAGGGATACAGTAAACCAGAAGTGAAGCATCGGAACCTATAACTAGTGTCACAGGAATGGTTCAAAACATAGACAGTAAGAAGAGTCAGTTTTCTTGTACTTAAGTCGGCATTGTGCCTTTTGTATTTAATTCCGATGCAATTTCTGTGTTTCATCGTCAATACGAAGGACAGAGGGATACAGTAAACCTGAAGTGATGCATCGGAATCTATAACTAGTGTCACACGAATGGTTCAATACATAGACAGTAAGGAGAGTCAGTTTTCTTGTACTTAAGTCGGCAATTTGCCTTTTGTATTTATTTCCGATGCAATATCTGTGCTTCATCGTCAATAAGAAGGTCAGAGGGATACAGTAAACCTGAAGTGAAGCATCGGAATCTATAACTAGTGTAACAGGAATGGTTCAGACATAGACAGTTAGAAGAGTTAGTTTTCTTGTACTTAAGTCGGCATTGTGCCTTTTCTATTTAATTCCGATGCAATTTCTATGTTTCATCGTCAATTAGAAGGTCAGAGGGATACAGTACACCTGAAGTGAAGCATCGGAATCAATAACTAGTGTCACAGGAATGGTTCAAATCATAGACAGTAAGAAGAGTCAGTTTTCTTGTACTTAAGTCGGCATTGTGCCCTTTATATTAAATTCCGATGCAATTTCTGTGTTTCATCGTCAATAAGAAGGTCAGAGGGATACAGTAAACCTGAAGTAAAGCATCGGAATCTATAACGAGTGTCACATGAATGGTTCAAAACATAGACAGTAAGAAGAGTCAGTTTTCTTGCACTTAAGTTGGCATTGTGCCTTTTGTTTTTAATTCCGATGCAATTTCTGTGTTTCATTGTCATCAAGAAGGACGAGGGATACAGTAAACCTGAAGTGATGCATCGGAATCTATAACTAGTGTCACAGGAATGGTTCAAAACATTGACAGTAAGAAGAGTCAGTTTTCTTGTACTTAAGTCGGCATTGTGCCTTTTGTATTTAATTCCGATGCAATTTCTGTGTTTCATCGTCAATATGAAGGTCAGAGGGAAACAGTAAACCTGAAGTAAAGCATCGGAATCTATAACTAGTGTCACAGGAATGGTTCAAATCATAGACAATAAGAAGAATCAATTATCTTGTACTTAAGTCGGCATTGTGCCCTTTGTATTTAATTCCGAAGCAATTTCTGTGTTTCATCGTCAATAAGAAGGTCAGAGGGATACAGTAAACCTGGAGTGAAGCATCGGTATCTATAACTAGTGTCACAGGAATGGTTCAATACATAGACAGAAAGAAGAGTCAGTTTTCTTGTACTAAAGTCGGCATTGTGCCTTTTATATTTAATTCCGATGTAATTTCTGTGTTTCATCGTCAATAAGAACATCAGAGGGATACAGTAAACCTGAAGTGAAGCATTGGAATCCATAACTAGTGTCACATGAATGGTTCAAAACATAGACAGTGAGAAGAGTCAGTTTTCTTGTACTTAAGTCAGCATTGTGCCTTTTGTAATTAATTCCGATACAATATCTGTGTTTCATCGTCAATAAGAAGGTCAGTGGGATACAGTAAACCTGAAGTGAAGCATCGGAATCTATAACTAGTGACACAGGAATGGTTCAAAACATAGACAGTAAGAAGATTCAGTTTTCTTGTACTGAAATCGGCATTATTCCTATTGAATTTAATTCCGATTCAATTTCTGTGTTTCATCGTCAATAAGAAGGTCAGAGGGATACAGTAGACCTAAGTAAGCATCGGAATCTATAACTAGTGTCACATGAATGGTTCAAAACATAGACAGTGAGAAGAGTCAGTTTTCTTGTACTTAAGTCAGCATTGTGCCTTTTGTAATTAATTCCGATACAATATCTGTGTTTCATCGTCAATAAGAAGGTCAGTGGGATACAGTAAACCTGAAGTGAAGCATCGGAATCTATAACTAGTGACACAGGAATGGTTCAAAACATAGACAGTAAGAAGATTCAGTTTTCTTGTACTGAAATCGGCATTGTTCCTATTGTATTTAATTCCGATGCAATTTCTGTACTTCATCGTCAATAAGAGGGTCGGAGGGATACAGTAAACCTGAAGTGAAGCATCGGAATCTATACCTAGGGTCACAGGAGTGGTTCAAAACATTGACAGTAAGAAGAGTCAGTTTTCTTGTACTTAAGTCGGCATTGTGCCTTTTGTATTTAATTCCGATGCAATTTCTGTGTTTCATCGTCAATAAGAGGGTCAGAGTAATACAGTAAACCTGAAGTGAGGCATCGGCATCTATAACTAGTGTCACAGGAATGGTTCAAAACATAGACAGTAAGAAGAGTCAGATTTCTTGTACTTAAGTCTGTAACCTCCCCCTCACTTACCGACCTTAATGACAGTGAAAAATGAAACCGCGTGTACCTAATGGGAGTTTTGGAAAAGCAATCGTCACCGAAGTTAATCTATCGGTAAAGAGGGAGGAAAGGGTTACATCTAAATGAAAGGAAAAATGCAAATGAAACTGGTGGAAATCAATTTTGAAAAGGGGTAAAGTTAATAAAGAAAGTAAATGTGCGGCCGTTACGTTAACAATTAACTAGCGGTAATTAGATATTTGAGATTTGGGGGAAATCACGGTCGCCAGTCCTAAGGACAATTACTATAGTAACTGAAAAAGAAAGGTTATTACACATATAATTAGCACTAGAAGCGTGGCAACTGAAGGTTGACACGTGTAGTGTGAAAACTGAAAGTTTGTCAGAAGTAATAAATTTCGCTACACTCTGACTTAATTTAGCAAAGAATTAATAAAACCGGAAAATCGAAAATTAATTTAGTGACTGAAGTTAATAGTGAGCTTTCTTTCTGAAGCACATCGAAATCCAGTAAAATACGGTTAGTCTCGGACTACCTCAACAATCATTTCAAAAGCAACTTGACTCTACGCAATTTAGAAACAAGATATTTAACTTTGAACTTGAATTAAATGATTCTGAACAATTAACAATAGTAAAATTTAGTACGTACCAAGCTGAGCTGCAGTCACATGTAAGCTACAATATACTAACAAAACTCGCACTCTTAATTTGTGCTCGTGTAACCTAAATATTGTAGCCAGCCGAACTTTGAAATTAAAGCAGTGAAATCGAATGATGCTGGCGTTTGAATTTCAACGACACTCGGGTTCATTTCGGAAAAGGAAGGGACCCTGCTTGGCAATGCAATCGGGACAATGAGCAACAAAGGTTCAAGCTAAGTTGCTGTAATTTTGCGAGGCAAATGGAACAATTTGAAAAGCTGAGGTCTGCCATACAGTTCTGAAACTTTACGCGCTTTTAGTCTTCCTTGTTGGTTGATTGAAGGTTTGAAGCCGTCGATCGAGGAGGTGGCGACAGTCACTCATTGTCGGCCGTCGCTGTTGCAGAAGCTGGATGTTGGCGCGCCTTCTTCTCGACACGGTCACCAGGCGAAACGGGCTCTTGATGTGCGCCAGCTAATGCTTCCCGTCCGCGACACCATGTCAGAAACTATCATCGCGAGTCGAGCGCAATTACTTGCTGCCAAACCCCGAAAGCGCGGCAACTCGCGGGAGCGTCACACGACACCTGCTCCACTCGCTACTCCCGCCAGACTCTCACTGTTCTGCCCGCGCTCCACGCGGCAGAGTTAACACTACCAAAGATCCTACACACTTTGATTCTTCACACGACCTATCGATGTAATCGTTCGATAGCAGTTTTCCCTAGGCAAGACCCAGCGTAAAAATACAAATAATCTTTACACAACAAACCAATTATACATCGACATAAATGCATAAATATATATATATACAAATAGTAAAACAATTACAATATATAAAGAGACAGAAATGTCATATCTTGAGGTAACAAAACAAGGAAAAAAAATAATAGTACAATAGATGAAAATAGGAGGATATGCATTTCCGGCGTTACACGTGCCCCACATTGTCTGAGGATGTTCGTGTAACGTAAACAGACTCAGAAAATGTCCGAAAAAAGAAACAGCGGAAATGCATATGCTCAAAACATCAAAAAATTTAGCATTCGTCTAATTAACTATAAACCAATTTTTAGACAATAATAATTGGGTGGAGACACTCCTAATCTTATTCCACTCTGTCATCTTGCACAAAATAAAACAGGTTGACAACATATCAAAATTCATAGAAAATATAGAAAATGGTTTAGCTATTCCAAAATCATTAAAATTCGTAACACTGTGAGAAATGGAATACTATTTACAAAATTAATCAGAGTACATGGTCATAAAAACCGGTAGATCAAAATACGCAAATTAATTATTAATTACATAGAATACACATTTTATATAACCTTTTCGTAATTAATATTCTCGTCACGAGAATCTATTTAACGCTAAACAAGAAAATAATATACAGCAGATCGACAAAAACATAAATATTGACAACAGAATTCTTTCATATCAGCTGTCCGGGAGGAAAAACAACTCCGCCTTCCGTACTCGCAAGTACAAAGAATGCCGACAGCGGCACAAGAGCCGACAGCGGCACAAGAGCCGACAGCGGTTCCGCCCCGCCAGTATTGTTGCGCCCGCCTGTGCGGCACGCTTGATCTCTCTCGCCCTTGTTACGGCATTTCCAGAACGTCCGTTTCACTGAATTCTTTCGGTAAAACTCACTCCCGAGTAATCTCAAGGAGTCCATAAACACTATCACAGTGGATAACTCAACACTGTCCATCATCACACGCATGCACTAGCCTGAAACTTAAAACAGCGTCTAAGTACATCGGCAATGACTAGTAAAACACATATTCATGAAATCTTACAGCTAGTTACAAAATCATATTTACATTGCTTAATCTACTGTGACTCAGCTGAAAACTTAAACTAGCAGCTTGGATTTTTCAGTTGATTAGATCATGATTAAATTGATTAAAATTAAATTGATTAATCAAAATTAATTACTTATTAATTACAACTTCTTTAATGACCTTGGTCAGTCAAAAGCATGGCAATCTAGCAAATCGTTAAATCTTACACTCTATTTTACATACTGTATAAATTACCCATTGTGTGGTATTAATCGATCCTAGGTTGGTACAATTTCAAGTCTACAATATTCCGTAAGCATTTGTGTGAGGCATACCAAT
The DNA here is from genome assembly GCF_021461385.2 of Schistocerca piceifrons. NCBI lineage: Eukaryota > Metazoa > Arthropoda > Insecta > Orthoptera > Acrididae > Schistocerca > Schistocerca piceifrons. Next base: position 77,427 of record NW_025727326.1, on the reverse strand, counting down.
GACTTTATATGGTCCATTATAAACAAACTTAAATTTAGAGTTTTCATGGTCTATCTCGCTCGATTTCTCATGAGCTTTTACAAGTACTAAGTCTCCGATTGCAAACTTAGCAAAACGCGCTTTAGCGTCATGACGACGTATGCGAGCATCAGTTCTTAGCTTCATTATTTCTGGCAAACGATCTTTTTTCACACCAATACTAATGTCAATCCGTGGAGGGAATTTGATTATCTCTTCCACTAAACTTTTACTTCTGTCAATGCCGAAATTCCTCACGTCACGGCAGTTCAAATTCATTCCTACATCAATGTCATCCAGCCAGTTAACAATGTGTATAGGCTGGTATTGCCTATGCACACAGTCTCCTGCCTCGTCAAAACTAACTACTATTGTTTTATCTTCTGACATACATGTCAAAGTTTTGCTTTCGCAATTAATCACTGCACGGTACTTTAATAGCCAATCTAACCCGATAATTACTCCCGTAGTCAAGTCTGGCACGACGACAAACTCTTGTTCAAATCGTGCCCCACATATCTCGAAGTGGACAAAAATCTGTTTTGTGACCGGTTTACTGGCCTTCCCAGTAGCACCGATAATTTTCACTCCAGTTACTGGCATAACTACGATGCCAGGTCTGTCTTTCAGTAACTCAAATATTTTCCCAGATACAGCACTCAATTCTGCACCGGTGTCAATCAACACGTTTAGTTGTAGGTCGTGCATATTAACCGACACTACTATCTGTCTACACTTGTCCTCGACTGTTTCTTTATTTTCCCACAGTAAATCCTCGTCTATATCCAGGTCATTCCAGAAAAAACCATCCGGCTTTGATCCTAAATCCGGCTTATCTGGCGGCTTTTTCAGCCTCTGTTCACATACAGTTTTAATTTCAACACGTTTGTCCTGAGGCTTAGTCTCTAGCTTCGCCTCCAATACCGAAACCTTTTCCTGTAACTCGTCAACTAGTGAGTGTTGCTTTGCTATCAATTCACTAATTGTCACCTTCGTTGATTCCTCTTTAATCAGATTGATCTCATCTGCCAATCTACCTGGAGGAATGTGCCCAGTCGCATCTGAAATTACTTCCTCTGGATCTGCGCAACCCACACTGCTACCGTCTGACCGCATAACGTCAGCTCTAACCTCATACACACTGAAATCCATGTGCTTTTCTACCAATTGTGTCCGGCTATCACTAAAATTTTCGTAATCTTTCCCCTTAATACTCTCGCAATGTTTAAACTGGAGGTTTGCGTCGGATGGGTCGGCTACTTCTACCACTATAACTTTCGGTAAAGTCTGCCGGTTAGGGCCAGAACTTTCCGTTACTCCTTCAACATCTAACTCCTGCGGGACGAAACACGACGAATCTTGCTCGTGCTCCCCATTAACATCAACTATTTCTGGTAAAGTCTGCCGGTTAGGGCCAGAACTTTCAATCACTTCACAAATACTATCTTCTTGTGGGACGAGACGCGGCAAATACTGCACGCGCTCCCCATAAACACTTCTCCCATACAGACCCCTATAATCTCTTAGTTCGTCGTATAAGCGACCGAACTGCCTTAACCAGACCTCATCCCTCTCCGCATCCCCTCGCTCGATGACGGACGTTTTATCCGACATCTGATCTTCTCTCAACAATTGCGAATCATTCTTAAACTCAATCTCCAGTTCCGCTGTGGGTATTACAGCTGGCACCTTATAATCGATTTCCGGAACACTACTTAAATTGTTCTCACTGACAGTGAATGTACCTTCCACTGCCGTGTATACAGCTGATCTGCTACTTGTGGGCGCACTCCTTTCTCTTAACACTGGCACACTCTCCCGCCGTTGATTATTCCACACGGAATTTTCATACCGACGACACCTGGGTTTTCTCCTGCTATTGGGCCGCCAAAATTTCTCCACGCCCGGTCGGCCCCTCACCGGCGCGGCTAATGGTTTCCCTGTCTCGTCCCAGCAGATACGCTCCCCGGATGCTGCTGAGGCGGCTGATCACACCCTCTGGCGTTATTACTATTCTGTGAAGCCCGTATCACGTTAGTATGATACTGGTTTCCGTCATTCCTGTTATTATTTGCATTGTACCGATTGTTATTACGGTCCGAACCATTATTGTTATTGCTGCCATGGTTGCGGTATGCATTATTCCCGTGGTTATCGTTGTTGTGGTTGCTGTGGTACCCGTTGTTGTTACCACGGCCTCTGCCACTGTCGCGATTATTGCGCCAATTGTCCTCGTCCTCCACTCTTTCCAGGAAATCATTGATTGTCCTGTAATTGCTTCCTACGTATCGTTTTGTATCATCTGGAAGCTTCTTGTAGAGTTCCCAGAGTATTTCGGATTCCGAGCGGCGGTCACGCAAATATTCCAACTTGCGGATCCAGCCCTCACAAAACTCCTTCATCGAACCGCGCGAATTCGCATCGAAAGGCCTCGATACGACAAATTCGCGCCAGACACTTTGCTGTTTTTGCTCTGACCAGTATTCAGCCAGAAACAAATTTTTAAATTCGTCAAAAGTCAGGTTCGTAATGTTGAGGTTTAAGCCCCAACGCTTGGCATCACCAGCCAACACATCAATAATCGCATTAATTTTTCTCTCATCAGTCCATGATCTGGGTAAAACTCTTTCACAATTTTTAATGAAATCCGTCGGGTGTATACCGCCTTTTTTCAAGGGGTCGAACCGCTCCTCTTTCGTCAACAACTCCGAACTATGTGCACAGATTGGCACATAGCTCTGTTTTTCGTCAAGTTTCCTTTCTAATTCCGACACCCTCGTAATCACTTGGCAAGTGGTTGTCGCAAGCGTTTCCACTTCCCTCTTTTTCTCTTCGCAGGTATTAGCCTGCTTCGTCACTTTGGTATCTACTTCGGATACTAAAGCCTTTAAAGTTTCCACCTTCTTTTGATCCTCTTTTTTCACTAATTGAATTTGTTCCGTCACCTTATTCTCGATGATCGGAGCAACTGATTCTCCTACACTTCTCTCGATTCTGCTAATTTCAGATTTAAAACGAGTATTTATGCTCGCAATTTCCGCCTGAACGCCTATCATTTCCTGTTTAAGATTACCGATTTCGGTATTAATTACAACAATATCTTCTTTGATTTTATCAACTTTTGTGTTAACAACTCCAACATTGTTGTTAACAACGTTAATAGCTTTGTTCTGATTGTCTAGCATCCGTTCAAATTTTTCAGACTGAGCTTCTTGCTTGACCGATTGACTCTTGATTTCGTTAATCAAAACGTTCAATAAATCAGTTAAATTCCCGGAAACTACCGATTTTACTTCCGTAGCGGCTTCCTCTTTAATTGTCCCCCCGTATTCGTCATCAAGGGATTCAGATTTGATTTTCACTTCTGATTCCGAAACATTTTCTAAAGTTTGGAATTCCATTTCTGCTCTTTGTTGCGTTTCGCCGGTCGCGTCTTTCATGCTAGCCGCCTGCCCCTGAACAATGGGTACCGCGGTGCGCGTTTCCCACTGTTCGACCGATTGTTCCGTATCCAAGTCTACCAAATTTTGGCAATTGTTGCCTTCACTCATTTTAATAATTTTCAATATAACTGCCAAATCTCAACTCTAATTAGGATTCCTCACACGAATATTCTCGCTGACGTATCGACCATTTCGTAACCAGTACTTTGTTACGAGATTTGCACAATGCAAAATTCGTGTCCAGAACAACCTCAAATTTGAAGATTGTCCTGTCACCAGGTCGCCACGTGTAACCTCCCCCTCACTTACCGACCTTAATGACAGTGAAAAATGAAACCGCGTGTACCTAATGGGAGTTTTGGAAAAGCAATCGTCACCGAAGTTAATCTATCGGTAAAGAGGGAGGAAAGGGTTACATCTAAATGAAAGGAAAAATGCAAATGAAACTGGTGGAAATCAATTTTGAAAAGGGGTAAAGTTAATAAAGAAAGTAAATGTGCGGCCGTTACGTTAACAATTAACTAGCGGTAATTAGATATTTGAGATTTGGGGGAAATCACGGTCGCCAGTCCTAAGGACAATTACTATAGTAACTGAAAAAGAAAGGTTATTACACATATAATTAGCACTAGAAGCGTGGCAACTGAAGGTTGACACGTGTAGTGTGAAAACTGAAAGTTTGTCAGAAGTAATAAATTTCGCTACACTCTGACTTAATTTAGCAAAGAATTAATAAAACCGGAAAATCGAAAATTAATTTAGTGACTGAAGTTAATAGTGAGCTTTCTTTCTGAAGCACATCGAAATCCAGTAAAATACGGTTAGTCTTGGACTACCTCAACAATCATTTCAAAAGCAACTTGACTCTACGCAATTTAGAAACAAGATATTTAACTTTGAACTTGAATTAAATGATTCTGAACAATTAACAATAGTAAAATTTAGTACGTACCAAGCTGAGCTGCAGTCACAGGTAAGCTACAATATACTAACAAAACTCGCACTCTTAAGGGGATACGGAATCGGATTTTGGGTTAAAAAATCGAATTTTTTTTATTGGCGTATTATATTCTGCCATGTTTCCTCTTTAAAATGACGTATCATAAATAGCTCTACTACAATTATAACTATTTTATTTTTATATATTTGTGAGATCGGGTATTGCGCTTTAGTTATACACGTCTCTCGTGGCTGACCATGAACTTTTTGGCAGTACCTTTAAAGTGACATGAATTCAAATATCCCGGTTTCCAGCGACTATTTATACACTAGTTGCCCGAAAATGTTTCTCTCTGGTTTCCTCAAGTTACTCTTTGACTTTGTGGCGGGACTGTTTTGTAAACAGTGTGATATAAGAAAGTAGTTGTTGTTGAGTTATTTCGTATTTAGTGCTTCATTTTTCGCAGTGAAAATGCCTAGAGCTAAAGCAAAAGTATTTAAAAAGCGTGTGAACTGGCAAAAGAAAAGAAATAATGATTCATTAGCAAAGCAAAGCAGTTCATCATCATCACTGTAGGAAAATGTGAATCCACTTATTACTGATTTGCCGAACGAACTTACACCAAATGAAAACAGTGCTTCTCATAAAAAACTAAGAGATTTGGAAGAGAAATATAATTTACTTGATAGAGGGAATGAAGTTTTTGAACTCATTGATACGAATATATTGTGTGAAGCTCTTGAAAACAGTTTGTGCTGCAAAAAATGTCATGGAAACGTTTCTCTGAAAGTAGAATCCCATGTTGGCCTGGCTGCCCAGTTTAATTTAATATGCAGTGTTTGTAAATACAGCTGTAAGTTTCCAAGTTCGGTTTCAGTAACTGTAAATAATGGATACAAGAAAACTGAACTTTATAGTGTAAATATTAGGTTAGTTTATGGATTGCGAGCAATTGGTAAGGGCAAAGCAGCTGGTGATATGCTATGTGGTGTTCTAAATCTTCCAAGTGCACCTTCAAAGTTTGAAGCTTACAATTATGTACTAGGATCTGCAGTTGAAGATGTAGCACAGAAGTCAATGCAGGTTGCTGTGGAAGAAGCAGTGGAAGAAAATGACGGCAGTCGTGACCTCACAGTGGCGTTTGATGGCACGTGGCAGAAAAGGGGCCACACCTCCAACAATGGTGTTGAAACAGCAACTAGTGTTGATACTGGCAAGGTTATTGATGTTGCAATAATGTCTAAATACTGTAGGTGCACAGGCAGGCTGAAAAATGAACACAGTGATGTCTGTATTGCTAATTATTATGGTAGTAGTGGTGGCATGGAGGTTGCTGGGGTGAAGAAAATTTTTCATCGCTCTTCACAGTGGTATAATGTTCGCTATGTCAAATATCTGGGAGATGGTGACTCTAAAGCATTCAAAGAAGTTTTGGAAAGCAAACCATATGGGAACAGTGTAAATATAAGCAAACTTGAATGTATAGGACATGTGCAGAAGAGAATGGGTGCCAGGCTGAGAAGGTTAAAATCAGTTATGAAAGGGAAAAAACTAGATGATGGGAAAACCTTGGATGGCAGAGGAAGATTGACTGATTCCATAATAGACCACATTCAGAACTGCTATGGCTTTGCAATCAGGCAAAATACAGGCAATCTTGAAGAAATGAGGAGAGCTATATGGGCTTTATATTTCCACACCGCATCCACGGATGAGCATCCACAACATGGTTTGTGCCCCAAAGGTGAAAACAGCTGGTGTAAATACAATAGGGGACTAACAACAGGAGAGAAATACATTCACCACCACAGTCTACCATCATGGCAGAAATAAAGCCCATTTTCAGAGATCTGGCTGACAGAAGTCTTCTGATGAAATGTCTTCACGGAAAAACGCAGAACCCCAACGAGTGCTTGAATAGTGTGATATGGCATCGTCTCCCAAAAACAGTGTTTGTTGGAATTAATACACTACATTTTGGTGTGTATGATGCTGTGGCAACCTTCAATCTTGGAAATATAACTAAATGCCAGGTCCTTCAAAAGTTGGATATGTGTGTTGGTTCCCGTACGGTACGTGCTATGTTCTTTTTAGATCAGCACAGACTAAGGCATGCTGATAATATAATCAATACATTAGTGAAAAAAGCAAGACAGGTGCAGAGGGGTGCCAAAAGAAGACTTGAAGATGATTATGAAGACTTTGAAGGGGGTATTAGCTACGGATCAGGAATGTTTTAATCTTCTTTCTCCGTTTCCCGTAAGTTTACTTTTTACTTCATCTAGGAACATTATCTCAGGTACTGGTCAACCTAGAAGTCTGAAATTTTTATGACGTAGTGACATAGGACCCTATTACATACTGAAACAACGTTTTTTAATTACTTGATTTACAAAAGACTTAGGGGTGATAGTCTAGTAAAAAGCGATGGAAAAAATTTACTTAAAAATAAATGTACAATATCTCTGTAAGAAAATACTTTGACAATAAACTGTTGTTTCAGTATTGTTGTAACATATGAATGCACATACAGTAAAATATTTACCTCTCTGTCTCCAGTAGTTTGTGAGAAAATGTTCCCTATAGTAGGCATATATTAACATTGCGGGGATAGGTGATTCCGTATCCCCTTAATTTGTGCTCGTGTAACCTAAATATTGTAGCCAGCCGAACTTTGAAATTAAAGCAGTGAAATCGAATGATGCTGGCGTTTGAATTTCAACGACACTCGGGTTCATTTCGGAAAAGGAAGGGACCCTGCTTGGCAATGCAATCGGGACAATGAGCAACAAAGGTTCATGCTAAGTTGCTGTAATTTTGCGAGGCAAATGGAACAATTTGAAAAGCTGAGGTCTGCCATACAGTTCTGAAACTTTACGCGCTTTTAGTCTTCCTTGTTGGTTGATTGAAGGTTTGAAGCCGTCGATCGAGGAGGTGGCGACAGTCACTCATTGTCGGCCGTCGCTGTTGCAGAAGCTGGATGTTGGCGCGCCTTCTTCTCGACACGGTCACCAGGCGAAACGGGCTCTTGATGTGCGCCAGCTAATGCTTCCCGTCCGCGACACCATGTCAGAAACTATCATCGCGAGTCGAGCGCAATTACTTGCTGCCAAACCCCGAAAGCGCGGCAACTCGCGGGAGCGTCACACGACACCTGCTCCACTCGCTACTCCCGCCAGACTCTCACTGTTCTGCCCGCGCTCCACGCGGCAGAGTTAACACTACCAAAGATCCTACACACTTTGATTCTTCACACGACCTATCGATGTAATCGTTCGATAGCAGTTTTCCCTAGGCAAGACCCAGCGTAAAAATACAAATAATCTTTACACAACAAACCAATTATACATCGACATAAATGCATAAATATATATATATACAAATAGTAAAACAATTACAATATATAAAGAGACAGAAATGTCATATCTTGAGGTAACAAAACAAGGAAAAAAAATAATAGTACAATAGATGAAAATAGGAGGATATGCATTTCCGGCGTTACAAGTCGGCATTGTGCCTTTTATATTTAATTCCGATGCAATTTCTGTGTTTCATCGTCAATAAGAAGGTCAGAGGGAAACAGTAAACCTGAAGTGAAGCATCGGAATCTATAACTAGTGTCACAGGAATGGTTCAAATCATAGACAATTAGAAGAATCAGTTATCTTGTACTTATGTCGGCATTGTGTCTTTCGTATTTAATTCCGAAGCAATTTCTGTGTTTCCTCGTCAATAAGAAGGTCAGAGGAATACAGTAAACCTGAAGTAAAGCATCGGAATCTATAACGAGTGTCACATGAATGGTTCAAAACATAGACAGTAAGAAGAGTCAGTTTTCTTGTACTTAAGTCGGCATTGTGCCTTTGGTATTTAATTCCGATGCAATTTCTGTGTTTCATCGTCAATAAGGAGGTCAGAGGGATACAGTAAACCTGAAGTGAAGCATTAGAATCTATAACCAGTGTCACAGGAATGGTTCAAACATAGGCAGTAAGAAGAGTCACTTTTCTTGTACTTGAGTCGGCATTGTGCCTTTTGTATTTAATTCCGATGCAATTGCTGTGTTTCATCGTCAATAAGAACATCAGAGGGATACAGTAAACCCGAGGTGAATCATTGGAATCTATAACTAGTGCCACAGGAATGGTTCAAAACATAGACAGTAAGAAGAGTCAGTTTTCTTGTACTTAAGTCGGCATTGTGCCTATTGAATTTAATTCCGATGCAGTTTCTGTGTTTCATCGTCAATAAGAAGGACAGAGGGATACAGTAGACCTGAAGTGAAGCATCGGAATCTATAACTAGTGTCATATGAATGGTTCAAAGCATAGACAGTGAGAAGAGTCAGTTTGCTTGTACTTATGTCGGCATTGTGCCTTTTGTACTTAATTCCGAAGCAATTTCTGTGTTTCATCGTCAATAAGAAGGTCAGAGGGATACAGTAAACCTGAAGTAAAGCATCGGAATCTATAACGAGTGTCACATGAATGGTTCAAAATATAGACAGTAAGAAGAATCACTTTCCTTGTACTTAAGTCGGCATTGTGATGTTTGTATTTAATTCCGATGCAATATCTGTGTTTCATCGTCAATAAGAAAGTCAGAGGGATACAGTAAACCAGAAGTGAAGCATCGGAATCTATAACGAGTGTCACATGAATGGTTCAAAATATAGACAGTGAGAAGAGTCAGTTTTCTTGTACTTAAGTCGGCGTTGTACCTTTTGTATTAATTCCGATGCAATTTCTGTGTTTCATCGTCAATACGAAGGTCAGAGGGATACAGTAAACATGAAGTGAAGCATCGGAATCTATAACTAGTGTCACAGGAATGGTTCAAAACATAGACAGTAAGAAGAGTCAGTTTTCTTGTACTTAAGTCGGCATTGTGCCTTTTGTTTTTAATTCCGATGCAATTTCTGTGTTTCATCGTCATCAAGAAAGACGAGGGATACAGTAAACCTGAAGTGATGCATCGGAATCTATAACTAGTGTCACAGGAATGGTTCAAATCATTGACAGTAAGAAGAGTCAGTTTTCTTGTACTTAAGTCGGCATTGTGCCTTTAGTATTTAATTCCGATGCAATTTCTGTGTTTCATCGTCAATATGAAGGTCAGAGGGAAACAGTAAACCTGAAGTAAAGCATCGGAATCTATAACTAGTGTCATAGGAATGGTTCAAATCATAGACAATAAGAAGAATCAATTATCTTGTACTTAAGTCGGCATTGTGCCTTTTGTATTTAATTCCGAAGCAATTTCTGTGTTTCATCGTCAATAAGAAGGTCAGAGGGATACAGTAAACCTGAAGTGAAGCATCGGTATCTATAACTAGTGTCACAGGAATGGTTCAAATCATAGACAGTAAGAAGAGTCAGTTTTCTTGTACTTAAGTCGGCATTGTGCCTTTTATATTTAATTCCGATGTAATTTCTGTGTTTCATCGTCAATAAGAACATCAGAGGGATACAGTAAACCTGAAGTGAAGCATTGGAATCTATAACTAGTGTCACAGGAGTGGTTCAAAACATAGACAGTAAGAAGAGTCAGTTATCTTGTACTTAAGTCGGCATTGTGCCTTTTGAATTTAATTCCGATTCAATTTCTGTGTTTCATCGTCAATAAGAAGGTCAGAGGGATACAGTAGACCTAAGTGAAGCATCGGAATCTATAACTAGTGTCACATGAATGGTTCAAAACATAGACAGTGAGAAGAGTCAGTTTTCTTGTACTTAAGTCAGCATTGTGCCTTTTGTAATTAATTCCGATACAATATCTGTGTTTCATCGTCAATAAGAAGGTCAGTGGGACACAGTAAACCTGAAGTGAAGCATCGGAATCTATAACTAGTGTCACAGGAATGGTTCAAAACATAGACAGTAAGAAGATTCAGTTTTCTTGTACTTAAGTCGGCATTGTTCCTATTGTATTTAATTCCGATGCAATATCTGTTTTACATCGTCAATAAGAAGGTCAGAGGGATACAGTAAACCTGAAGTGAAGCATCGGAATCTATAACTAGTGTCTCAGGAATGGTTCAAATCATAGACAATAAGAAGAATCAGTTATCTTGTACTTAAGTCGGCATTGTGCGTTTTGTATTTACTTCCGAAGCAATTTCTGTGTTTCATCGTCAATAAGAAGGTCAGAGGGATACAGTAAACCTGAAGTAAAGCGTCGGAATCTATAACGAGTGTCACATGAATGGTTCAAAACATAGACAGTGAGAAGAATCAGTTTTCTTGTACTTAAGTCGGCATTGAGCCTTTTGTATTCAATTCCGATGCAATATCTGTGTTTCATCGTCAATAGGAAGGTCAGAGGGATACAGTAAACCTTAAGTGAAACATCGGAATCTATACCTAGTATAACAGGAATTGTCCAAACATAGACAGTTAGGAGAGTTAGTTGTCTTGTACTTAAGTCGGCATTGTGCCTTTTCTATTTAAATCCGATGCAATTTCTATGTTTCATCGTCAATTAGATGGTCAGAGGGATACAGTAAACCTGAAGTGAAGCATCGGAATCAATAACTAGTGTCACAGGAATGGTTCACAACATAGACAGTAAGATGAGTCACTTATCTTGTACTTAAGTCGGCATTGTGCCTTTTATATTAAATTCCGATGCAACTTCTGTGTTTCATCGTCAATAAGAAGGTCAGAGGGATACAGTAAACCTGACGTGAAGCATCGGAATCATAACTAATGTAATAGGTATGGTTTAAACCACAGACAGTAAGAAGAGTCAGTTATCTTGTACTTAAGTCGGCATTGTGCCTTTTGTACTTAATTCCGAAGCAATTTCTGTGTTTCATCGTCAATAAGAAGGACAGAGGGATACAGTAAACCTGAAGTAAGGCATCGGTATCTATAACTAGTGTCACAGGAATGGTTCAAATCATAGACAGTAAGAAGAGTCAGATTTCTTGTACTTAAGTCGGCATTGTGCCTTTTATATTTAATTCCGATGCAATTTCTGTGTTTCATCGTCAATAAGAAGGTCAGAGGGAAACAGTAAACCTGAAGTGAAGCATCGGAATCTATAACTAGTGTCACCGGAATGGTTCAAATCATAGACAATAAGAAGAATCAGTTATCTTGTACTTAAGTAGGCATTGTGTCTTTTGTATTTAATTCCGAAGCAATTTCTGTGTTTCATCGTCAATAAGAAGGTCAGAGGAATACAGTAAACCTGAAGTAATGCATCGGAATCTATAACGAGTGTCACATGAATGGTTCAAAACATAGACAGTAAGAAGAGTCAGTTTTCTTGTACTTAAGTCGGCATTGTGCCTTTTGTATTTAATTGCGATGCAATTTCTGTGTTTCATCGTCAATAAGAACATCAGAGGGATACAGTAAACCTGAAGTGAAGCATTGGAATCTATAACTAGTGTCACAGGAATGGTTCAAAACATAAACAGTAAGAAAGTCAGTTTTCTTGTACTTAAGTCGGCATTGTGCCTATTGAATTTAATTCCGATGCAATTTCTGTGTTTCATCGTCAACAAGAAGGTCAGAGGGATACAGTAGACCTGAAGTGAAGCATCGGAATCTATAACTAGTGTCATATGAATGGTTCAAAACATAGACAGTGAGAAGAGTCAGTTTTCTTGTACGTAAGTCGGCATTGTGCCTTTTGTACTTAATTCCGAAGCAATTTCTGTGTTTCATCGTCAATAAGAAGGTCAGAGGGATACAGTAAACCTGAAGTAAAGCATCGGAATCTATAACGAGTGTCACATGCATGTTTCAAAATATAGGCAGTAAGAAGAGTCAGTTTTCTTGTACTTAAGTCGGCATTGTACCTTTTGTATTAATTCCGATGCAATTTCTGTGTTTCATCGTCAATGAGGAGGTCAGAAGGATACAGTAAACCAGAAGTGAAGCATCGGAATCTATAACTAGTGTCACAGGAATGGTTCAAAACATAGACAGTAAGGAGAGTCAGTTTTCTTGTACTAAAGTCGGCATTGTGCCTTTTGTATTTAATTCCGATGCAATTTCTGTGTTTCATCGTCAATACGAAGGACAGAGGGATACAGTAAACCTGAAGTGATGCATCGGAATCTATAACTAGTGTCACAGGAATGGTTCTATTCATAGACAGTAGGGAGAGTCAGTTTTCTTGTACTTAAGTCGGCATTGTGCCTTTTGTATTTAATTCCGGTGCAATATCTGTGTTTCATCGTCAATAAGAAGGTCAGAGGGATACAGTAAACCTGAAGTGAAGCATCGGAATCTATAACGAGTGTCACATGAATGGTTCAAAATATAGACAGTAAGAAGAGTCAGTTTTCTTGTACTTAAGTCGGCATTGTACCTTTTGTATTAATTCCGATGCAATTTTTGTGTTTCATCGTCAATTACAAGGACAGAGGGATACGGTAAACCTGAAGTGAAGCATCGGAATCAATTACTAGTGTCACAGGAATGGTTCAAAACATAGACAGTAAGAAGAGTCAGTTTTCTTGTACTTAAGTCGGCATTGTGCCTTTTATATTAAATTCCGATGCAATTTCTGTGTTGCATCGTCAATAAGAAGGTGAGAGGGATACAGTAAACCTGAAGTAAGGCATCGGAATCTATAACTAGTGTGACAGGAATGGTTCAAACCACAGACAGTAAGAAGAGTCAGTTATCTTGTACTTAAGTCGGCATTGTGCCTTTTGTACTTAATTCCGAAGCAATTTCTGTGTTTCATCGTCAATAAGAAGGTCAGAGGGATACAGTAAACCTGAAGTAAAGCATCGGAATCTATAACGAGTGTCACATGAATGGTTCAAAATATAGACAGTAAGATAAGTCAGTTTTCTTGTACTTAAGTCGGCATTGTGCCTTTGGTATTTAATTCCGATGCAATTTCTGTGTTTCATCGTCAATAAGGAGGTCAGAGGGATACAGTAAACCTGAAGTGAAGCATTAGTATCTATTACCAGTGTCACAGGAATGGTTCAAACATAGGCAGTAAGAAGAGTCACTTTTCTTGTACTTGAGTCGGCATTGTGCCTTTTGTATTTTATTCCGATGCAATTGCTGTGTTTCATCGTCAATAAGAACATCAGAGGGATACAGTAAACCCGAGGTGAATCATTGGAATCTATAACTAGTGCCACAGGAATGGTTCAAAACATAGACAGTAAGAAGAGTCAGTTTTCTTGTACTTAAGTCGGCATTGTGCCTATTGAATTTAATTCCGATGCAGTTTCTGTGTTTCATCGTCAATAAGAAGGACAGAGGGATACAGTAGACCTGAAGTGAAGCATCGGAATCTATAACTAGTGTCATATGAATGGTTCAAAGCATAGACAGTGAGAAGAGTCAGTTTTCTTGTACTTATGTCGGCATTGTGCCTTTTGTACTTAATTCCGAAGCAATTTCTGTGTTTCATCGTCAATAAGAAGGTCAGAGGGATACAGTAAACCTGAAGTAAAGCATCGGAATCTATAACGAGTGTCACATGAATGGTTCAAAATATAGACAGTAAGAAGAGTCACTTTCCTTGTACTTAAGTCGGCATTGTGATGTTTGTATTTAATTCCGATGCAATATCTGTGTTTCATCGTCAATAAGAAGGTCAGAGGGATACAGTAAACCAGAAGTGAAGCATCGGAATCTATAACTAGTGTCACAGGAATGGTTCAAAACATAGACAGTAAGAAGAGTCAGTTTTCTTGTACTTAGGTCGGCATTGTGCCTTTTGTATTTAATTCCGATGCAATTTCTGTGTTTCATCGTCAATACGAAGGACAGAGGGATACAGTAAACCTGAAGTGATGCATCGGAATCTATAACTAGTGTCACAGGAATGGTTCAATTCATAGACAGTAAGGATAGTCAGTTTTCTTGTGCTTAAGTCGGCATTGTGCCTTTTGTAGTTAATTCCGAAGCAATTTCTGTGTTTCATCGTCAATAAGAAGGTCAGAGGGATACAGTAAACCTGAAGTAAAGCATCGGAATCTATAACGAGTGTCACATGAATCGTTCAAAATATAGACAGTGAGAAGAGTCAGTTTTCTTGTACTTAAGTCGACGTTGTACCTTTTGTATTAATTCCGATGCAATTTCTGTGTTTCATCGTCAATACGAAGGTCAGAGGGATACAGTAAACATGAAGTGAAGCATCGGAATCTATAACTAGTGTCACAGGAATGGTTCAAAACATAGACAGTAAGAAGAGTCAGTTTTCTTGTACTTAAGTCGGCATTGTGCCTTTTGTTTTTAATTCCGATTCAATTTCTGTGTTTCATCGTCATCAAGAAAGACGAGGGATACAGTAAACCTGAAGTGATGCATCGGAATCTATAACTAGTGTCACAGGAATGGTTCAAATCATTGACAGTAAGAAGAGTCAGTTTTCTTGTACTTAAGTCGGCATTGTGCCTTTTGTATTTAATTAGGATGCAATTTCTGTGTTTCATCGTCAATATGAAGGTCAGAGGGAAACAGTAAACCTGAAGTAAAGCATCGGAATCTATAACTAGTGTCATAGGAATGGTTCAAATCATAGACAATAAGAAGAATCAATTATCTTGTACTTAAGTCGGCATTGTGCCTTTTGTATTTAATTCCGAAGCAATTTCTGTGTTTCATCGTCAATACGAAGGTCAGAGGGATACAGTGAACCTGAAGTGAAGCATCGGTATGTATAACTAGTGTCACAGGAATGGTTCAAATCATAGACAGTAAGAAGAGTCAGTTTTCTTGTACTTAAGTCGGCATTGTGCCTTTTAAATTTAATTCCGATGTAATTTCTGTGTTTCATCGTCAATAAGAACATCAGAGGGATACAGTAAACCTGAAGTGAAGCATTGGAATCTATAACTAGTGTCACAGGAGTGGTTCAAAACATAGACAGTAAGAAGAGTCAGTTTTCTTGTACTTAAGTCGGCATTGTGCCTTTTGAATTTAATTCCGATTCAATTTCTGTGTTTCATCGTCAATAAGAAGGTCCGAGGGATACAGTAGACCTAAGTGAAGCATCGGAATCTATAACTAGTTTCACATGAATGGTTCAAAACATAGACAGTGAGAAGAGTCAGTTTTCTTGTACTTAAGTCAGCGTTGTGCCTTTTGTAATTAATTCCGATACAATATATGTGTTTCATCGTCAATAAGAAGGTCAGAGGGATACTGTAAACCTGAAGTGAAGCATCGGAATCTATAACTAGTGTCACAGGAATGGTTCAAAACATAGACAGTAAGAAGATTCAGTTTTCTTGTACTTAAGTCGGCATTGTTCCTATTGTATTTAATTCCGATGCAATATCTGTTTTACATCGTCAATAAGAAGGTCAGAGGGATACAGTAAACCTGAAGTGAAGCATCGGAATCTATAACTAGTGTCTCAGGAATGGTTCAAATCATAGACAATAAGAAGAATCAATTATCTTGTACTTAAGTCGGCATTGTGCGTTTTGTATTTACTTCCGAAGCAATTTCTGTGTTTCATCGTCAATAAGAAGGTCAGAGGGATACAGTAAACCTGAAGTAAAGCATCGGAATCTATAACGAGTGTCACATGAATGGTTCAAATCATAGACAGTGAGAAGAATCAGTTTTCTTGTACTTAAGTCGGCATTGAGCCTTTTGTATTCAATTCCGATGCAATATCTGTGTTTCATCGTCAATAAGAAGGTCAGAGGGATACAGTAAACCTTAAGTGAAACATCGGAATCTATACCTAGTATAACAGGAATTGTTCAAACATAGACAGTTAGGAGAGTTAGTTGTCTTGTACTTAAGTCGGCATTGTGCCTTTTCTATTTAAATCCGATGCCATTTCTATGTTTCATCGTCAATTAGATGGTCAGAGGGATACAGTAAACCTGAAGTGAAGCATCGGAATCAATAACTAGTGTCACAGGAATGGTTCACAACATAGACAGTAAGAAGAGTCACTTATCTTGTACTTAAGTCGGCATTGTGCCTTTTATATTAAATTCCGATGCAACTTCTGTGTTTCATCGTCAATAAGAAGGTCAGAGGGATACAGTAAACCTGACGTGAAGCATCGGAATCATAACTAATGTAATAGGTATGGTTCAAACCACAGACAGTAAGAAGAGTCAGTTATCTTGTACTTAAGTCGGCATTGTGCCTTTTGTACTTAATTCCGAAGCAATTTCTGTGTTTCATCGTCAATAAGAAGGACAGAGGGATACAGTAAACCTGAAGTAAGGCATCGGTATCTATAACTAGTGTCACAGGAATGGTTCAAAACATAGACAGTAAGAAGAGTCAGATTTCTTGTACTTAAGTCGGCATTGTGCCTTTTATATTTAATTCCGATGCAATTTCTGTGTTTCATCGTCAATAAGAAGGTCAGAGGGAAACAGTAAACCTGAAGTGAAGCATCGGAATCTATAACTAGTGTCACAGGAATGGTTCAAATCATAGACAATAAGAAGAATCAGTTATCTTGTACTTAAGTAGGCATTGTGTCTTTTGTATTTAATTCCGAAGCAATTTCTTTGTTTCATCGTCAATAAGAAGGTCAGAGGAATACAGTAAACCTGAAGTAATGCATTGGAATCTATAACGAGTGTCACATGAATGGTTCAAAACATAGACAGTAAGAAGAGTCAGTTTTCTTGTACTTAAGTCGGCATTGTGCCTTTTGTATTTAATTGCGATGCAATTTCTGTGTTTCGTCGTCAATAAGAACATCAGAGGGATACAGTAAACCTGAAGTGAAGCATAGGAATCTATAACTAGTGTCACAGGAATGGTTCAAAACATAAACAGTAAGAAGAGTCAGTTTTCTTGTACTTAAGTCGGCATTGTGCCTATTGAATTTAATTCCGATGCAATTTCTGTGTTTCATCGTCAACAAGAAGGTCAGAGGGATACAGTAGACCTGAAGTGAAGCATCGGAATCTATAACTAGTGTCATATGAATGGTTCAAAACATAGACAGTGAGAAGAGTCAGTTTCCTTGTACGTAAGTCGGCATTGTGCCTTTTGTACTTAATTCCGAAGCAATTTCTGTGTTTCATCGTCAATAAGAAGGTCAGAGGGATACAGTAAACCTGAAGTAAAGCATCGGAATCTATAACGAGTGTCACATGCATGTTTCAAAATATAGGCAGTAAGAAGAGTCAGTTTTCTTGTACTTAAGTCGGCATTGTACCTTTTGTATTAATTCCGATGCAATTTCTGTGTTTCATCGTCAATAAGGAGGTCGGAAGGATACAGTAAACCAGAAGTGAAGCATCGGAATCTATAACTAGTGTCACAGGAATGGTTCAAAACATAGACAGTAAGAAGAGTCAGTTTTCTTGTACTAAAGTCGGCATTGTGCCTTTTGTATTTAATTCCGATGCAATTTCTGTGTTTCATCGTCAATACGAAGGACAGAGGGATACAGTAAACCTGAAGTGATGCATCGGAATCTATAACTAGTGTCACAGGAATGGTTCCATTCATAGACAGTAAGGAGAGTCAGTTTTCTTGTACTTAAGTCGGCATTGTGCCTTTTGTATTTAATTCCGATGCAATATCTGTGTTTCATCGTCAATAAGAAGGTCAGAGGGATACAGTAAACCTGAAGTGAAGCATCGGAATCTATAACGAGTGTCACATCAATGGTTCAAAATATAGACAGTAAGAAGAGTCAGTTTTCTTGTACTTAAGTCGGCATTGTACCTTTTGTATTAATTCCGATGCAATTTCTGTGTTTCATCGTCAATTAGAAGGACAGAGGGATACGGTAAACCTGAAGTGAAGCATCGGAATCAATTACTAGTGTCACAGGAATGGTTCAAAACATAGACAGTAAGAAGAGTCAGTTTTCTTGTACTTAAGTCGGCATTGTGCCTTTTATATTAAATTCCGATGCAATTTCTGTGTTGCATCGTCAATAAGAAGGTGAGAGGGATACAGTAAACCAGAAGTAAGGCATCGGAATCTATAACTAGTGTGACAGGAATGGTTCAAACCACAGACAGTAAGAAGAGTCAGTTATCTTGTACTTAAGTCGGCATTGTGCCTTTTGTACTTAATTCCGAAGCAATTTCTGTGTTTCATCGTCAATAAGAAGGTCAGAGGGATACAGTAAACCTGAAGTAAAGCATCGGAATCTATAACGAGTGTCACATGAATGGTTCAAAATATAGACAGTAAGAAGAGTCAGTTTTCTTGTACTTAAGTCGGCATTGTACCTTTTGTATTAATTCCGATGCAATTTCTGTGTTTCATCGTCAATAAGAAGGTCAGAGGGATACAGTAAACCTGAAGTGAAACATCGGAATCTATAACTAGTGTCACAGGAATGGTTCAAAACATAGAGAGTAGGAAGAGTCAGTTTTCTTGTACTTAAGTCGGCATTGTGCCTTTTGTTTTTAATTCCGATGCAATTTCTGTGTTTCATCGTCATCAAGAAGGACGAGGGATACAGTAAACCTGAAGTGATGCATCGGAATCTATAACTAGTGTCACAGGAACGGTTCAAAACATTGGCAGTAAGAAGAGTCATTTTTCTTGTACTTAAGTCGGCATTGTGCCTTTTGTATTTAATTCCGATGCAATTTCTGTGTTTCATCGTCAGTATGATGGTCAGAGGGAAACAGTAAACCTGAAGTAAAGCATCGGAATCTATAACTAGTGTCACAGGAATGGTTCAAATCATAGACAATAAGAAGGATCAATTATCTTGTACTTAAGTCGGCATTGTGCCTTCTGTATTTAATTCCGAAGCAATTTCTGTGTTTCATCGTCAATAAGAAGGTCAGAGGGATACAGTAAATCTGAAGTAAAGCATCGGAATCTATAACTAGTGTCACAGGAATGGTTCAAAACATAGACAGTAAGAAGAGTCAGTTTTCTTGTACTTAAGTCAGCATTGTGCCTTTTGTAATTAATTCCGATGCAATTTCTGTGTTTCATCGTCAATAAGAATGTCAGTGGGATACAGTTGACCTGAAGTGAAGCATCGGAATCTATAACTAGTGTCACAGGAATGGTTCAAAACATAGATCGTAAGAAGAATCAGTTTTCTTGTACTTAAGTCGGCATTGTGCTTTTTGTATTTAATTCCGATGCAATATCTGCGTTTCATCGTCAATAAGAAGGTCAGAGGGATACAGCAAACCTGAAGTGAAGCATCGGAATCTATAACTAGTGTCACAGGAATGGTTCAAAACATAGACAGTAAGAAGATTCAGTTTTCTTGTACTTAAGTCGGCATTGTTCCTATTGTATTTAATTCCGATGCAATATCTGTTTTACATCGTCAATAAGAAGGTCAGAGGGATACAGTAAACCTGAAGTGAAGCATCGGAATCTATAACTAGTGTCTCAGGAATGGTTCAAATCATAGACAATAAGAAGAATCAATTATCTTGTACTTAAGTCGGCATTGTGCGTTTTGTATTTACTTCCGAAGCAATTTCTGTGTTTCATCGTCAATAAGAAGGTCAGAGGGATACAGTAAACCTGAAGTAAAGCATCGGAATCTATAACGAGTGTCACATGAATGGTTCAAATCATAGACAGTGAGAAGAATCAGTTTTCTTGTACTTAAGTCGGCATTGAGCCTTTTGTATTCAATTCCGATGCAATATCTGTGTTTCATCGTCAATAAGAAGGTCAGAGGGATACAGTAAACCTTAAGTGAAACATCGGAATCTATACCTAGTATAACAGGAATTGTTCAAACATAGACAGTTAGGAGAGTTAGTTGTCTTGTACTTAAGTCGGCATTGTGCCTTTTCTATTTAAATCCGATGCCATTTCTATGTTTCATCGTCAATTAGATGGTCAGAGGGATACAGTAAACCTGAAGTGAAGCATCGGAATCAATAACTAGTGTCACAGGAATGGTTCACAACATAGACAGTAAGAAGAGTCACTTATCTTGTACTTAAGTCGGCATTGTGCCTTTTATATTAAATTCCGATGCAACTTCTGTGTTTCATCGTCAATAAGAAGGTCAGAGGGATACAGTAAACCTGACGTGAAGCATCGGAATCATAACTAATGTAATAGGTATGGTTCAAACCACAGACAGTAAGAAGAGTCAGTTATCTTGTACTTAAGTCGGCATTGTGCCTTTTGTACTTAATTCCGAAGCAATTTCTGTGTTTCATCGTCAATAAGAAGGACAGAGGGATACAGTAAACCTGAAGTAAGGCATCGGTATCTATAACTAGTGTCACAGGAATGGTTCAAAACATAGACAGTAAGAAGAGTCAGATTTCTTGTACTTAAGTCGGCATTGTGCCTTTTATATTTAATTCCGATGCAATTTCTGTGTTTCATCGTCAATAAGAAGGTCAGAGGGAAACAGTAAACCTGAAGTGAAGCATCGGAATCTATAACTAGTGTCACAGGAATGGTTCAAATCATAGACAATAAGAAGAATCAGTTATCTTGTACTTAAGTAGGCATTGTGTCTTTTGTATTTAATTCCGAAGCAATTTCTTTGTTTCATCGTCAATAAGAAGGTCAGAGGAATACAGTAAACCTGAAGTAATGCATTGGAATCTATAACGAGTGTCACATGAATGGTTCAAAACATAGACAGTAAGAAGAGTCAGTTTTCTTGTACTTAAGTCGGCATTGTGCCTTTTGTATTTAATTGCGATGCAATTTCTGTGTTTCGTCGTCAATAAGAACATCAGAGGGATACAGTAAACCTGAAGTGAAGCATAGGAATCTATAACTAGTGTCACAGGAATGGTTCAAAACATAAACAGTAAGAAGAGTCAGTTTTCTTGTACTTAAGTCGGCATTGTGCCTATTGAATTTAATTCCGATGCAATTTCTGTGTTTCATCGTCAACAAGAAGGTCAGAGGGATACAGTAGACCTGAAGTGAAGCATCGGAATCTATAACTAGTGTCATATGAATGGTTCAAAACATAGACAGTGAGAAGAGTCAGTTTCCTTGTACGTAAGTCGGCATTGTGCCTTTTGTACTTAATTCCGAAGCAATTTCTGTGTTTCATCGTCAATAAGAAGGTCAGAGGGATACAGTAAACCTGAAGTAAAGCATCGGAATCTATAACGAGTGTCACATGCATGTTTCAAAATATAGGCAGTAAGAAGAGTCAGTTTTCTTGTACTTAAGTCGGCATTGTACCTTTTGTATTAATTCCGATGCAATTTCTGTGTTTCATCGTCAATAAGGAGGTCGGAAGGATACAGTAAACCAGAAGTGAAGCATCGGAATCTATAACTAGTGTCACAGGAATGGTTCAAAACATAGACAGTAAGAAGAGTCAGTTTTCTTGTACTAAAGTCGGCATTGTGCCTTTTGTATTTAATTCCGATGCAATTTCTGTGTTTCATCGTCAATACGAAGGACAGAGGGATACAGTAAACCTGAAGTGATGCATCGGAATCTATAACTAGTGTCACAGGAATGGTTCCATTCATAGACAGTAAGGAGAGTCAGTTTTCTTGTACTTAAGTCGGCATTGTGCCTTTTGTATTTAATTCCGATGCAATATCTGTGTTTCATCGTCAATAAGAAGGTCAGAGGGATACAGTAAACCTGAAGTGAAGCATCGGAATCTATAACGAGTGTCACATCAATGGTTCAAAATATAGACAGTAAGAAGAGTCAGTTTTCTTGTACTTAAGTCGGCATTGTACCTTTTGTATTAATTCCGATGCAATTTCTGTGTTTCATCGTCAATTAGAAGGACAGAGGGATACGGTAAACCTGAAGTGAAGCATCGGAATCAATTACTAGTGTCACAGGAATGGTTCAAAACATAGACAGTAAGAAGAGTCAGTTTTCTTGTACTTAAGTCGGCATTGTGCCTTTTATATTAAATTCCGATGCAATTTCTGTGTTGCATCGTCAATAAGAAGGTGAGAGGGATACAGTAAACCAGAAGTAAGGCATCGGAATCTATAACTAGTGTGACAGGAATGGTTCAAACCACAGACAGTAAGAAGAGTCAGTTATCTTGTACTTAAGTCGGCATTGTGCCTTTTGTACTTAATTCCGAAGCAATTTCTGTGTTTCATCGTCAATAAGAAGGTCAGAGGGATACAGTAAACCTGAAGTAAAGCATCGGAATCTATAACGAGTGTCACATGAATGGTTCAAAATATAGACAGTAAGAAGAGTCAGTTTTCTTGTACTTAAGTCGGCATTGTACCTTTTGTATTAATT
This sequence comes from Schistocerca piceifrons, assembly GCF_021461385.2. Classification (NCBI taxonomy): domain Eukaryota; kingdom Metazoa; phylum Arthropoda; class Insecta; order Orthoptera; family Acrididae; genus Schistocerca; species Schistocerca piceifrons. The sequence continues at coordinate 54,898 of NW_025727326.1, read as the reverse complement.
CCGATGCAATTTCTGTGTTTCATCGTCAATAAGAAGGTCAGAGGGATACAGTAAACCTGAAGTGAAACATCGGAATCTATAACTAGTGTCACAGGAATGGTTCAAAACATAGAGAGTAGGAAGAGTCAGTTTTCTTGTACTTAAGTCGGCATTGTGCCTTTTGTTTTTAATTCCGATGCAATTTCTGTGTTTCATCGTCATCAAGAAGGACGAGGGATACAGTAAACCTGAAGTGATGCATCGGAATCTATAACTAGTGTCACAGGAACGGTTCAAAACATTGGCAGTAAGAAGAGTCATTTTTCTTGTACTTAAGTCGGCATTGTGCCTTTTGTATTTAATTCCGATGCAATTTCTGTGTTTCATCGTCAGTATGATGGTCAGAGGGAAACAGTAAACCTGAAGTAAAGCATCGGAATCTATAACTAGTGTCACAGGAATGGTTCAAATCATAGACAATAAGAAGGATCAATTATCTTGTACTTAAGTCGGCATTGTGCCTTCTGTATTTAATTCCGAAGCAATTTCTGTGTTTCATCGTCAATAAGAAGGTCAGAGGGATACAGTAAATCTGAAGTAAAGCATCGGAATCTATAACTAGTGTCACAGGAATGGTTCAAAACATAGACAGTAAGAAGAGTCAGTTTTCTTGTACTTAAGTCAGCATTGTGCCTTTTGTAATTAATTCCGATGCAATTTCTGTGTTTCATCGTCAATAAGAATGTCAGTGGGATACAGTTGACCTGAAGTGAAGCATCGGAATCTATAACTAGTGTCACAGGAATGGTTCAAAACATAGATCGTAAGAAGAATCAGTTTTCTTGTACTTAAGTCGGCATTGTGCTTTTTGTATTTAATTCCGATGCAATATCTGCGTTTCATCGTCAATAAGAAGGTCAGAGGGATACAGCAAACCTGAAGTGAAGCATCGGAATCTATAACTAGTGTCACAGGAATGGTTCAAAACATAGACAGTAAGAAGAGTCAGTTTTCTTGTACTTAAGTCGGCATTGTGCCTTTTATATTTAATTCCGATGCAATTTCCGTGTTTCATCGTCAATAAGAAGGTCAGAGGAAAACAGTAAACCTGAAGTGAAGCATCGGAATCTATAACTAGTGTCACAGGAATGGTTCAAATCATAGACAGTAAGAAGAGTCAGTTATCTTGTACTTAAGTCGGCATTGGGCCTTTTGTATTTAATTCCGAAGCAATTTCTGTGTTTCATCGTCAATAAGAAGGTCAGAGAGATACAGTAAACCTGAAGTGAAGCATCGGAATCTATAACCAGTGTCACAATAATGGTTCAAAACATAGACAGTAAGACGAGTCAGTTTTTTTGTACTTAAGTAGGCATTGTGCCTTTTGTATTTAATTCCGATGCAATATCTGTGTTTCATCAACAATGTGAAGGTCAGAGGGATACAGTAAACCTGAAGTGAAGCATCGGAATCTATAACTAGTATCACATGAATGGTTCAAACATAGACAGTAATAAGAGTCAGTTTTCTTGTACTTAAGTCGGCATAGTGCCTTTTGTATTTAGTTCCGATGCAATATCTGTGTTTCATCGTCAATAAGAAGGTCAGAGGGATACAGTAAACCTGAAGTGAAGCATCGTAATCTATAACTAGTGTAACAGGAATGGATCAAACATAGACAGTTAGAAAAGTTAGTTTTCTTGTACTTAAGTCGGCATTGTGCCTTTTATATTAAATTCCGATGCAATTTCTGTGTTTCATCGTCAATAAGAAGGTCAGAGGGATACAGTAAACCTGAAGTGAAGCATCGGAAACTATAACTAGTGTAACGGGAATGGTTCAAACCACAGACAGTAAGAAGAGTCAGTTATCTTGTACTTAAGTCGGCATTGTGCCTTTTGTACTTAATTCCGAAGCAATTTCTGTGTTTCATCGCCAATAACAAGGTCAGAGGGATACAGTAAACCTGAAGTAAAGCATCGGAATCTATAACGAGTGTCACATGAATGGTTCAAAATATAGACAGTATGAAGAGTCAGTTTTCTTGTACTTAAGTCGGCATTGTACCTTTTGTATTAATTCCGATGCAATTTCTGTGTTTCATCGTGAATAAGAAGGTCAGAGGGATACAGTTAACCTGAAGTGAAACATCGGAATCCATAACTAGTGTCACAGGAATGGTTCAAAACATAAACAGTAAGAAGAGTCAGTTTTCTTGTACATAAGTCGGCATTGTGCCTTTTGTTTTTAATTCCGATGCAATTTCTGTGTTTCATCGTCATCAAGAAGGACGAGGGATACAGTAAACCTGAAGTGATGCATCGGAATCTATAACTAGTGTCACAGGAACGGTTCAAAACATTGACAGTAAGAAGAGTCATTTCTCTTGTACTTAAGTCGGCATTGTGCCTTTTGTATTTAATTCCGATGCAATTTCTGTGTTTCATCGTCAGTATGAAGGTCAGAGGGATACAGTAAACCAGAAGTGATGCATCGGAATCTATAACTAGTGTCACAGGAATGGTTCAAAACATAGATCGTAAGAAGAATCAGTTTTCTTGTACTTAAGTCGGCATTGTGCGTTTTGTATTTAATTCCGATGCAATATCTGCGTTTCATCGTCAATATGAAGGTCAGAGGGATATAGCAAACCTGAAGTGAAGCATCGGAATCTATAACTAGTGTCACAGGAATGGTTCAAAACATAGACAGTAAGAAGAGTCAGTTTTCTTGTACTTAAGTCGGCATTGTGTGTTTTATATTTAATTCCGATGCAATTTCTGTGTTTCATCGTCAATAAGAAGGTCAGAGGGAAACAGTAAACCTGAAGTGAAGCATCGGAATCTATAACTAGTGTCACAGGAATGGTTCAAATCATAGACAGTAAGAAGAGTAAGTTATCTTGTGCTTAAGTCGGCATTGCGCCTTTTGTATTTAATTCCGAAGCAATTTCTGTGTTTCATCGTCAATAAGAAGGTCAGAGGGATACAGTAAACCTGAAGTAAAGCATAGGAATCTATAACGAGTGTCACATGAATGGTTCAAAACATAGACAGTAAAAAGAGTCAGTTTTCTTGTACTTAAGTCGGCATTGTGCCATTTGTATTTAATTATGATGCAATTTCTGAGTTTCATGGTCAATAAGGAGGCCAGAGGCATACAGTAAACCTGAAGTGAAGCATCGGAATCTATAACTAGTGTCTCAATAATGGTTCAAAACATAGACAGTAAGAAGAGTCAGTTTTTTTGTACTTAAGTTGGCATTGTGCCTTTTGTATTTAATTCCGATGCAATATCTGTGCTTCATCATCAATGTGAAGGTCAGAGGGATACAGTAAACCTGAAGTGAAGCATCGGAATCTATAACTAGTATCACATGAATGGTTCAAACATAGACAGTAAGAAGAGTCAGTTTTCTTGTACTTAAGTCGGCATTGTGCCTATTGTATTTAATTCCGATGCAATATCTGTGTTTCATCGTCAATAAGAAGGTCAGAGGGATACAGTAAACCTGAAGTGAAGCATCGTAATCTATAAGTAGTGTAACAGGAATGGATCAAACATAGACAGTTAGAAGAGTTAGTTTTCTTGTACTTAAGTCGGCATTGTGCCTTTTATATTAAATTCCGATGCAATTTCTGTGTTTCATCGTCAATAAGAAGGTCAGAGGGATACAGTAAACCTGAAGTGAAGCATCGGAAACTATAACTAGTGTAACGGGAATGGTTCAAACCACAGACAATAAGAAGAGTCAGTTATCTTGTACTTAAGTCGGCATTGTGCCTTTTGTACTTAATTCCGAAGCAATTTCTGTGTTTCATCGCCAATAAGAAGGTCAGAGGGATACAGTAAACCTGAAGTAAAGCATCGGAATCTATAACGAGTGTCACATGAATGCTTCAAAATATAGACAGTAAGAAGAGTCAGTTTTCTTGTACTTAAGTCGGCATTGTACCTTTTGTATTAATTCCGATGCAATTTCTGTGTTTCATCGTCAATAAGAAGGTCAGAGGGATACAGTAAACCTGAAGTGAAACATCGGAATCTATAACTAGTGTCACAGGAATGGTTCAAAACATAGACAGTAAGAAGAGTCAGTTTTCTTGTACTTAAGTCGGCATTGTGCCTTTTGTTTTTAATTCCGATGCAATTTCTGTGTTTCATCGTCATCAAGAAGGACGAGGGATACAGATAACCTGAAGTGATGCATCGGAATCTGTAACTAGTGTCACTTGAACGGTTCAAAACATTGACAGTAAGAAGAGACATTTTTCTTGTACTTAAGTCGGCATTGTGCCTTTTGTATTTAATTCCGATGCAATTTCTGTGTTTCATCGTCAGTATGAAGGTCAGAGGGAAACAGTAAACCTGAAGTAAAGCATCGGAATCTATAACTAGTGTCACAGGAATGGTTCAAATCATAGACAATAAAAAGGATCAATTATCTTGTACTTAAGTCGGCATTGTGCCATTTGTATTTAATTATGATGCAATTTCTGAGTTTCATCGTCAATAAGGAGGCCAGAGGGAGACAGTAAACCTGAAGTGAAGCATCGGAATCTATAACTAGTGTCACAACAATGGTTCAAACATAGACAGTAAGAAGAGTCAGTTTTTTTGTACTTGAGTAGGCATTGTGCCTTTTGTATTTAATTCCGATGCAATATCTGTGTTTCATCAACAATGTGAAGGTCAGAGGGATACAGTAAACCTGAAGTGCAGCATCGGAATCTACTACTAGTATCACATGAATGGTTCAAACATAGACAGTAAGAAGAGTCAGTTTTCTTGTACTTAAGTCAGCATTGTGCCTTTTGTATTTAATTCCGATGCAATTTCTGTGTTTCATCGTCATCAAGAAGGACGAGGGATACAGTAAACCTGAAGTGATGCATCGGAATCTATAACTAGTGTCACAGGAACGGTTCAAAACATTGACAGTAAGAAGAGTCATTTTTCTTGTACTTAAGTCGGCATTGTGCCTTTTGTATTTAATTCCGATGCAATTTCTGTGTTTCATCGTCAGTATGAAGGTCAGAGGGAAACAGTAAACCTGAAGTAAAGCATCGGAATCTATAACTAGTGTCACAGGAATGGTTCAAATCATAGACAATAAGAAGGATCAATTATCTTGTACTTAAGTCGGCATTGTGCCTTCTGTATTTAATTCCGAAGCAATTTCTGTGTTTCATCGTCAATAAGAAGGTCAGAGGGATACAGTAAATCTGAAGTAAAGCATCGGAATCTATAACTAGTGTCACAGGAATGGTTCAAAACATAGACAGTAAGAAGAGTCAGTTTTCTTGTACTTAAGTCAGCATTGTGCCTTTTGTAATTAATTCCGATGCAATTTCTGTGTTTCATCGTCAATAAGAATGTCAGTGGGATACAGTTGACCTGAAGTGAAGCATCGGAATCTATAACTAGTGTCACAGGAATGGTTCAAAACATAGATCGTAAGAAGAATCAGTTTTCTTGTACTTAAGTCGGCACTGTGCTTTTTGTATTTAATTCCGATGCAATATCTGCGTATCATCGTCAATAAGAAGGTCAGAGGGATACAGCAAACCTGAAGTGAAGCATCGGAATCTATAACTAGTGTCACAGGAATGGTTCAAAACATAGACAGTAAGAAGAGTCAGTTTTCTTGTACTTAAGTCGGCATTGTGCCTTTTATATTTAATTCCGATGCAATTTCCGTGTTTCACCGTCAATAAGAAGGTCAGAGGAAAACAGTAAACCTGAAGTGAAGCATCGGAATCTATAACTAGTGTCACAGGAATGGTTCAAATCATAGACAGTAAGAAGAGTCAGTTATCTTGTACTTAAGTCGGCATTGGGCCTTTTGTATTTAATTCCGAAGCAATTTCTGTGTTTCATCGTCAATAAGAAGGTCAGAGAGATACAGTAAACCTGAAGTGAAGCATCGGAATCTATAACCAGTGTCACAATAATGGTTCAAAACAAAGACAGTAAGAAGAGTCAGTTTTTTTGTACTTAAGTAGGCATTGTGCCTTTTGTATTTAATTCCGATGCAATATCTGTGTTTCATCAACAATGTGAAGGTCAGAGGGATACAGTAAACCTGAAGTGAAGCATCGGAATCTATAACTAGTATCACATGAATGGTTCAAACATAGACAGTAATAAGAGTCAGTTTTCTTGTACTTAAGTCGGCATAGTGCCTTTTGTATTTAGTTCCGATGCAATATCTGTGTTTCATCGTCAATAAGAAGGTCAGAGGGATACAGTAAACCTGAAGTGAAGCATCGTAATCTATAACTAGTGTAACAGGAATGGATCAAACATAGACAGTTAGAAAAGTTAGTTTTCTTGTACTTAAGTCGGCATTGTGCCTTTTATATTAAATTCCGATGCAATTTCTGTGTTTCATCGTCAATAAGAAGGTCAGAGGGATACAGTAAACCTGAAGTGAAGCATCGGAAACTATAACTAGTGTAACGGGAATGGTTCAAACCACAGACAGTAAGAAGAGTCAGTTATCTTGTACTTAAGTCGGCATTGTGCCTTTTGTACTTAATTCCGAAGCAATTTCTGTGTTTCATCGCCAATAACAAGGTCAGAGTGATACAGTAAACCTGAAGTAAAGCATCGGAATCTATAACGAGTGTCACATGAATGGTTCAAAATATAGACAGTATGAAGAGTCAGTTTTCTTGTACTTAAGTCGGCATTGTACCTTTTGTATTAATTCCGATGCAATTTCTGTGTTTCATCGTGAATAAGAAGGTCAGAGGGATACAGTTAACCTGAAGTGAAACATCGGAATCCATAACTAGTGTCACAGGAATGGTTCAAAACATAAACAGTAAGAAGAGTCAGTTTTCTTGTACATAAGTCGGCATTGTGCCTTTTGTTTTTAATTCCGATGCAATTTCTGTGTTTCATCGTCATCAAGAAGGACGAGGGATACAGTAAACCTGAAGTGATGCATCGGAATCTATAACTAGTGTCACAGGAACGGTTCAAAACATTGACAGTAAGAAGAGTCATTTCTCTTGTACTTAAGTCGGCATTGTGCCTTTTGTATTTAATTCCGATGCAATTTCTGTGTTTCATCGTCAGTATGAAGGTCAGAGGGATACAGTAAACCAGAAGTGAAGCATCGGAATCTATAACTAGTGTCACAGGAATGGTTCAAAACTTAGATCGTAAGAAGAATCAGTTTTCTTGTACTTAAGTCGGCATTGTGCGTTTTGTATTTAATTCCGATGCAATATCTGCGTTTCATCGTCAATATGAAGGTCAGAGGGATATAGCAAACCTGAAGTGAAGCATCGGAATCTATAACTAGTGTCACAGGAATGGTTCAAAACATAGACAGTAAGAAGAGTCAGTTTTCTTGTACTTAAGTCGGCATTGTGTCTTTTATATTTAATTCCGATGCAATTTCTGTGTTTCATCGTCAATGAGAAGGTCAGAGGGAAACAGTAAACCTGAAGTGAAGCATCGGAATCTATAACTAGTGTCACAGGAATGGTTCAAATCATAGACAGTAAGAAGAGTAAGTTATGTTGTGCTTAAGTCGGCATTGCGCCTTTTGTATTTAATTCCGAAGCAATTTCTGTGTTTCATCGTCAATAAGAAGGTCAGAGGGATACAGTAAACCTGAAGTAAAGCATCGGAATCTATAACGAGTGTCACATGAATGGTTCAAAACATAGACAGTAAAAAGAGTCAGTTTTCTTGTACTTAAGTCGGCATTGTGCCATTTGTATTTAATTATGATGCAATTTCTGAGTTTCATCGTCAATAAGGAGGCCAGAGGCATACAGTAAACCTGAAGTGAAGCATCGGAATCTATAACTAGTGTCTCAATAATGGTTCAAAACATAGACAGTAAGAAGAGTCAGTTTTTTTGTACTTAAGTTGGCATTGTGCCTTTTGTATTTAATTCCGATGCAATATCTGTGCTTCATCATCAATGTGAAGGTCAGAGGGATACAGTAAACCTGAAGTGAAGCATCGGAATCTATAACTAGTATCACATGAATGGTTCAAACATAGACAGTAAGAAGAGTCAGTTTTCTTGTACTTAAGTCGGCATTGTGCCTATTGTATTTAATTCCGATGCAATATCTGTGTTTCATCGTCAATAAGAAGGTCAGAGGGATACAGTAAACCTGAAGTGAAGCATCGTAATCTATAAGTAGTGTAACAGGAATGGATCAAACATAGACAGTTAGAAGAGTTAGTTTTCTTGTACTTAAGTCGGCATTGTGCCTTTTATATTAAATTCCGATGCAATTTCTGTGTTTCATCGTCAATAAGAAGGTCAGAGGGATACAGTAAACCTGAAGTGAAGCATCGGAAACTATAACTAGTGTAACGGGAATGGTTCAAACCACAGACAATAAGAAGAGTCAGTTATCTTGTACTTAAGTCGGCATTGTGCCTTTTGTACTTAATTCCGAAGCAATTTCTGTGTTTCATCGCCAATAAGAAGGTCAGAGGGATACAGTAAACCTGAAGTAAAGCATCGGAATCTATAACGAGTGTCACATGAATGCTTCAAAATATAGACAGTAAGAAGAGTCAGTTTTCTTGTACTTAAGTCGGCATTGTACCTTTTGTATTAATTCCGATGCAATTTCTGTGTTTCATCGTCAATAAGAAGGTCAGAGGGATACAGTAAACCTGAAGTGAAACATCGGAATCTATAACTAGTGTCACAGGAATGGTTCAAAACATAGACAGTAAGAAGAGTCAGTTTTCTTGTACTTAAGTCGGCATTGTGCCTTTTGTTTTTAATTCCGATGCAATTTCTGTGTTTCATCGTCATCAAGAAGGACGAGGGATACAGAAAACCTGAAGTGATGCATCGGAATCTATAACTAGTGTCACAGGAACGGTTCAAAACATTGACAGTAAGAAGAGACATTTTTCTTGTACTTAAGTCGGCATTGTGCCTTTTGTATTTAATTCCGATGCAATTTCTGTGTTTCATCGTCAGTATGAAGGTCAGAGGGAAACAGTAAACCTGAAGTAAAGCATCGGAATCTATAACTAGTGTCACAGGAATGGTTCAAATCATAGACAATAAGAAGGATCAATTATCTTGTACTTAAGTCGGCATTGTGCCTTTTGTATTTAATTATGATGCAATTTCTGAGTTTCATCGTCAATAAGGAGGCCAGAGGGATACAGTAAACCTGAAGTGAAGCATCGGAATCTATAACTAGTGTCACAACAATGGTTCAAAACATAGACAGTAAGAAGAGTCAGTTTTTTTGTACTTGAGTAGGCATTGTGCCTTTTGTATTTAATTCCGATGCAATATCTGTGTTTCATCAACAATGTGAAGGTCAGAGGGATACAGTAAACCTGAAGTGCAGCATCGGAATCTACTACTAGTATCACATGAATGGTTCAAACATAGACAGTAAGAAGAGTCAGTTTTCTTGTACTTAAGTCAGCATTGTGCCTTTTGTATTTAATTCCGATGCAATATCTGTGTTTCATCGTCAATAAGAAGGTCAGAGGGATACAGTAAACCTGAAGTGAAGCATCGGAATCAATAAGTAGAGTCTCAGGAATGGTTCAAAACATAGACTGTAAGAAGAGTCAGTTTTCTTGTACTTAAGTCGGCATTGTGGCTTTTATATTTACTTCCGATGCAATTTCTGTGTTTCATTGTCACTAAGAAGATCAGTGGGATACAGTAAACCTTAAGTGAAGCATTGGAATCTATAACTAGTGTCACAGGAATGGTTCAAAACATAGATAGTAAGAAGAGTCAGTTTTCTTGTACTTAAGTCGGAATTCTGCCTTTTGTATTTAATTCCGATGCAATATCTGTGTTTCATCGTCAATAAGAAGGTCAGAGGGATACAGTAAACCTGAATAGAAGCATCGGAATCTATAACTAGTGTAACAGGAATGGTTCAAACATAGACTGATAGAAGAGTTAGTTTTCTTGTACTTAAGTCGGCATTGTGCCTTTTCTATTTAATTCCGATGCAATTTCTATGTTTCATCGTCAATTAGAAGGTCAGAGGGATACAGTAAACCAGAAGTGAAGCATTGGAATCTATAACTAATGTCACAGGAATGGTTCAGTACATAGACAGTAAGGAGAGTCAGTTTTCTTGTACTTAAGTCGGCATTGTGCCTTTTGTATTTAATTCCGATGCAATTTCTGTGTTTCATCGTCAATAAGATCTTCAGAAGGATACAGTAAAACTGAAGTGAAGCATCGGAATCTATAACTAGTGTCACAGGAATGGTTCAAAACATAGACTGTAAGAAGAGTCAGTTTTCTTGTACTTAAGTCGGCATAGTGCCTTTTGTATTTAATTCCGATGCAATATCTGTGTTTCATCGTCAATAAGAAGGTCAGAGGGATACAGTAAACCTGAATAGAAGCATCGGAATCTATAACTAGTGTAACAGGAATGGTTCAAACATAGACAGTTAGAAGAGTTAGTTTTCTTGTACTTAAGTCGGCATTGTGCGTTTTATATTAAATTCCGATGCAATTTCTGTGTTTCATCGTCAATAAGAAGGTCAGAGGGATACAGTAAACCTGAAGTGAAGCATCGGAAACTATAACTAGTCTAACGGCAATGGTTCAAACCACAGACAGTAAGAAGTGTCAGTTATCTTGTACTTAAGTCGGCATTGTGCCTTTTGTGTTTAATTCCGATGCAATTTCTGGGTGTCATCGTCAACAAGAAGGTCAGAGGGGTACAGTAAACCTGAAGTGATGCATCGGAATCTATAACTAGTGTCACAGGAATGGTTCAAACCACAGACAGTAAGAAGAGTCAGTTATCTTGTACTTAAGTCGGCATTGTGCCTTTTGTACTTAATTCCGAAGCAATTTCTGTTTTTCATCGTCAATAAGAAGGTCAGAGGGATACAGTAAACCTGAAGTAAAGCATCGGAATTTATAACGAGTGTCACATGAATGGTTCAAAATATAGACAGTAAGAAGAGTCAGTTTTCTTGTACTTATGTCGGCATTGTTCATTTTGTATTAATTCTGATGCAATTTCTGTGTTCCATCGTCAATAAGAAGGTCAGAGGGATACAGTAAACCAGAAGTGAAGCATCGGAATCTATAACTAGTGTGACAGGAATGGTTCAAAATATAGACAGTAAGAAGAGTCAGTTTTCTTGTACTTAAGTCGGCATTGTGCCTTTTGTATTTAATTCCGATGAAATCTCTGTGTTTCATCGTCAATAAGAAGGTCAGTGGGATACAGTAAACCTGAAGTGGAGCTTTGGAATCTATAACTAGTGTCACAGGACTGGTTCAAAACATAGACAGTAAGAAGAGTCAGTTTTCTTGTCCTTAAGTCGGCATAGTGCCTTTTGTGTTTAATTCCGATGCAATATCTGTGTTTCATCGTCAATAGGAAGGTCGGAGGGATACAGTAAACCTGAAGTGAAGCATCGGAATCTAAACCTAGTGTCACTGGAATGGTTCAAAACATAGACAGTAAGAAGAGTCAGTTTTCTTGTACTTAAGTCGGCATTGTGTCTTTTGTATTTAATTCCGATCCAATTTCTGTGTTTCATTGTCAATAAGAAGGACAGAGGGATACAGTTAACCTGAAGTGAGGCATCAGAATCTATAACTAGTGTCACAGGAGTGGTTCAAAGCATTGACAGTAAGAAGAGTCAGTTTTCTTGTACTTAAGTCGGCATTGTGCCTTTTGTATTTAATTCCGATGCAATTTCTGTGTTTCATCGTCAATAAGAAGGTCAGAGGGATACAGTAAACCTGAAGTGAAGCATCGGTATCTATAACTAGTGTCACAGGAATGGTTCAAAACATAGACAGTAAGAAGAGTCAGATTTCTTGTACTTAAGTCGGCATTGTGCCTTTTATATTTAATTCCGATGCAATTTCGGTGTTTCATCGTCAATAAGAAGGTCAGAGGGAAACAGTAAACCTGAAGTGAAGCATCGGAATCTATAACTAGTGTCACAGGAATGGTTCAAATCATAGACAATAAGAAGAATCAGTTATCTTGTACTTAAGTCGGCATTGTGTCTTTTGTATTTAATTCCGAAGCAATTTCTGTGTTTCATCGTCAATAAGAAGGTCAGAGGATTACAGTAAACCTGAAGTAAAGCATCAGAATCTATAACGAGTGTCACATGAATGTTTCAAATCATAGACAGTAAGAAGAGTCAGTTTTCTTGTACTTAAGTCGGCATTGTGCCTATTGAATTTAATTCCGATGCAATTTCTGTGTTTCAACGTCAATAAGAAGGTCAGAGGGAAACAGTAAACCTGAAGTGAAGCATTAGAATCTATAACTAGTGTCACAGGAATGGTTCAAAGCATAGGCAGTAAGAAGAGTCAGTTTTCTTGTACTTGAGTCGGCATTGTGCCTTTTGTACTTAATTCCGAAGCAATTTCTGTTTTCATCGTCAATAAGAAGGTCAGAGGGATACAGTAAACCTGAAGTAAAGCATCGGAATCTATAACGAGTGTCACATGAATGGTTCAAAATATAGACAGTAAGAAGAGTCAGTTTTCTTGTACTTAAGTCGGCATTGTACCTTTTGTATTAATTCCGATGCAATTTCTGTGTTTCATCGTCAATAAGAAGGTCAGAGGGATACAGTAAACCTGAAGTGAAACATCGGAATCTATAACTAGTGTCACAGGAATGGTTCAAAACATAGACAGTAGGAAGAGTCAGTTTTCTTGTACTTAAGTCGGCGTTGTCCCTTTTGTTTTTAATTCCGATGCAATTTCTGTGTTTCATCGTCAATAAGAAGGTCAGAGGGATACAGTAAACCTGAAGTAAAGCATCGGAATCTATAACGAGTGTCACATGAATGGTTCAAAACATAGACAGTAAAAAGAGTCAGTTTTCTTGTACTTAAGTCGGCATTGTGCCTTTTGTATTTAATTATGATGCAATTTCTGAGTTTCATCGTCAATAAGGAGGACGAGGGATACAATAAACCTGAAGTGATGCATCGGAATCTATAACTAGTGTCACAGGAACGGTTCAAAACATTGACAGTAAGAAGAGTCATTTTTCTTGTACTTAAGTCGGCATTGTGCCTTTTGTATTTAATTCCGATGCAATTTCTGTGTTTCATCGTCAGTATGAAGGTCAGAGGGAAACAGTAAACCTGAAGTAAAGCATCGGAATCTATAACTAGTGTCACAGGAATGGTTCAAATCATAGACAATAAGAAGGATCAATTATCTTGTACTTAAGTCGGCATTGTGCCTTCTGTATTTAATTCCGAAGCAATTTCTGTAATTCATCGTCAATAAGAAGGTCAGAGGGATACAGTAAATCTGAAGTGAAGCATAGGAATCTATAACTAGTGTCACAGGAATGGTTCAAAACATAGACAGTAAGAAGAGTCAGTTTTCTTGTACTTAAGTCAGCATTGTGCCTTTTGTAATTAATTCCGATGCAATTTCTGTGTTTCATCGTCAATAAGAATGTCAGTGGGATACAGTTGACCTGAAGTGAAGCATCGGAATCTATAACTAGTGTCACAGGAATGGTTCAAAACATAGATCGTAAGAAGAATCAGTTTTCTTGTACTTAAGTCGGCATTGTGCTTTTTGTATTTAATTCCGATGCAATATCTGCGTTTCATCGTCAATAAGAAGGTCATAGGGATACAGCAAACCTGAAGTGAAGCATCGGAATCTATAACTAGTGTCACAGGAATGGTTCAAAACATAGACAGTAAGAAGAGTCAGTTTTCTTGTACTTAAGTCGGCATTGTGCCTTTTATATTTAATTCCGATGCAATTTCCGTGTTTCATCGTAAATAAGAAGGTCAGAGGAAAACAGTAAACCTGAAGTGAAGCATCGGAATCTATAACTAGTGTCACAGGAATGGTTCAAATCATAGACAGTAAGAAGAGTCAGTTATCTTGTACTTAAGTCGGCATTGGGCCTTTTGTATTTAATTCCGAAGCAATTTCTGTGTTTCATCGTCAATAAGAAGGTCAGAGGGATACAGTAAACCTGAAGTGAAGCATCGGAATCTATAACCAGTGTCACAATAATGGTTCAAAACATAGACAGTAAGAAGAGTCAGTTTTTTTGTACTTAAGTAGGCATTGTGCCTTTTGTATTTAATTCCGATGGAATATCTGTGTTTCATCAACAATGTGAAGGTCAGAGGGATACAGTAAACCTGAAGTGAAGCATCGGAATCTATAACTAGTATCACATGAATGGTTCAAACATAGACAGTAATAAGAGTCAGTTTTCTTGTACTTAAGTCGGCATAGTGCCTTTTGTATTTAGTTCCGATGCAATATCTGTGTTTCATCGTCAATAAGAAGGTCAGAGGGATCCAGTAAACCTGAAGTGAAGCATCGTAATCTATAACTAGTGTAACAGGAATGGCTCAAACATAGACAGTTAGAAAAGTTAGTTTTCTTGTACTTAAGTCGGCATTGTGCCTTTTATATTAAATTCCGATGCAATTTCTGTGTTTCATCGTCAATAAGAAGGTCAGAGGGATACAGTAAACCTGAAGTGAAGCATCGGAAACTATAACTAGTGTAACGGGAATGGTTCAAACCACAGACAGTAAGAAGAGTCAGTTATCTTGTACTTAAGTCGGCATTGTGCCTTTTGTACTTAATTCCGAAGCAATTTCTGTGTTTCATCGCCAATAAGAAGGTCAGAGGGATACAGTAACCCTGAAGTAAAGCATCGGAATCTATAACGAGTGTCACATGAATGGTTCAAAATATAGACAGTATGAAGAGTCAGTTTTCTTGTACTTAAGTCGGCATTGTACCTTTTGTATTAATTCCGATGCAATTTCTGTGTTTCATCGTGAATAAGAAGGTCAGAGGGATACAGTAAACCTGAAGTGAAACATCGGAATCCATAACTAGTGTCACAGGAATGGTTCAAAACATAAACAGTAAGAAGAGTCAGTTTTCTTGTACATAAGTCGGCATTGTGCCTTTTGTTTTTAATTCCGATGCAAATTCTGTGTTTCATCGTCATCAAGAAGGGCGATGGATGCAGTAAACCTGAAGTGATGCATCAGAATCTATAACTAGTGTCACAGGAACGGTTCAAAACATTGACAGTAAGAAGAGTCATTTCTCTTGTACTTAAGTCGGCATTGTGCCTTTTGTATTTAATTCCGATGCAATTTCTGTGTTTCATCGTCAGTATGAAGGTCAGAGGGATACAGTAAACCAGAAGTGAAGCATCGGAATCTATAACTAGTGTCACAGGAATGGTTCAAAACATAGATCGTAAGAAGAATCAGTTTTCTTGTACTTAAGTCGGCATTGTGCGTTTTGTATTTAATTCCGATGCAATATCTGCGTTTCATCGTCAATATGAAGGTCAGAGGGATACAGCAAACCTGAAGTGAAGCATCGGAATCTATAACTAGTGTCACAGGAATGGTTCAAAACATAGACAGTAAGAAGAGTCAGTTTTCTTGTACTTAAGTCGGCATTGTGCCTTTTATATTTAATTCCGATGCAATTTCTGTGTTTCATCGTCAATAAGAAGGTCAGAAGGAAACAGTAAACCTGAAGTGAAGCATCGGAATCTATAACTTGTGTCACAGGAATGGTTCAAATCATAGACAGTAAGAAGAGTCAATTATCTTGTACTTAAGTCGGCATTGCGCCTTTTGTATTTAATTCCGAAGCAATTTCTGTGTCTCATCGTCAATAAGAAGGTCAGAGGGATACAGTAAACCTGAAGTAAAGCATCGGAATCTATAACGAGTGTCACATGAATGGTTCAAAACATAGACAGTAAAAAGGGTCAGTTTTCTTGTTCTTAAGTCGGCATTGTGCCATTTGTATTTAATTATGATGCAATTTCTGAGTTTCATCGTCAATAAGGAATCCAGAGGCATACAGTAAACCTGAAGTGAAGCATCGGAATCTATAACTAGTGTCACAATAATGGTTCAAAACATAGACAGTAAGCAGAGTCAGTTTTTTTGTACTTAAGTTGGCATTGTGCCTTTTGTATTTAATTCCGATGCAATATCTGTGCTTCATCATCAATGTGAAGGTCAGAGGGATACAGTAAACCTGAAGTGAAGCATCGGAATCTATAACTAGTATCACATGAATGGTTCAAACATAGACAGTAAGAAGAGTCAGTTTTCTTGTACTTAAGTCGGCATTGTGCCTTTTGTATTTAATTCCGATGCAGTATCTGTGTTTCATCGTCAATAAGAAGGTCAGAGGGATACAGTAAACCTGAAGTGAAGCATCGTAATCTATAACTAGTGTAACAGGAATGGATCAAACATAGACAGTTAGAAGAGTCAGTTATCTTGTACTTAAGTCGGCATTGTGCCTTTTGTACTTAATTCCGAAGCAATTTGTGTTTCATCGTCATCAAGAAGGACGAGGGATACAGAAAACCTGAAGTGATGCATCGGAATCTATAACTAGTGTCACAGGAACGGTTCAAAACATTGACAGTAAGAAGAGACATTTTTCTTGTACTTAAGTCGGCATTGTGCCTTTTGTATTTAATTCCGATGCAATTTCTGTGTTTCATCGTTAGTATGAAGGTCAGAGGGAAACAGTAAACCTGAAGTAAAGCATCGGAATCTATAACTAGTGTCACAGGAATGGTTCAAATCATAGACAATAAGAAGGATCAATTATCTTGTACTTAAGTCGGCATTGTGCCTTTTGTATTTAATTATGATGCAATTTCTGAGTTTCATCGTCAATAAGGAGGCCAGAGGGATACAGTAAACCTGAAGTGAAGCATCGGAATCTATAACTAGTGTCACAACAATGGTTCAAAACATAGACAGTAAGAAGAGTCAGTTTTTTTGCACTTGAGCAGGCATTGTGCCTTTTGTATTTAATTCCGATGCAATATCTGTGTTTCATCAACAATGTGAAGGTCAGAGGGATACAGTAAACCTGAAGTGCAGCATCGGAATCTACAACTAGTATCACATGAATGGTTCAAACATAGACAGTGAGAAGAGTCAGTTTTCTTGTACTTAAGTCAGCATTGTGCCTTTTGTATTTAATTCCGATGCAATATCTGTGTTTCATCGTCAATAAGAAGGTCAGAGGGATACAGTAAACCTGAAGTGAAGCATCGGAATCAATAAGTAGAGTCTCAGGAATGGTTCAAAACATAGACTGTAAGAAGAGTCAGTTTTCTTGAACTTAAGTCGGCATTGTGGCTTTTATATTTACTTCCGATGCAATTTCTGTGTTTCATCGTCACTAAGAAGATCAGTGGGATACAGTAAACCTTAAGTGAAGCATTGGAATCTATAACTAGTGTCACAGGAAGGGTTCAAAACATAGAAAGTAAGAAGAGTCAGTTTTCTTGTACTTAAGTCGGCATTGTGCCTTTTGTATTTAATTCCGATTCAATATCTGGGTTTCATCGTCAATTAGAAGGTCAGAGGGATACAGTAAACCTGAATAGAAGCATCGGAATCTATAACTAGTGTAACAGGAATGGTTCAAACATAGACAGATAGAAGAGTTAGTTTTCTTGTACTTAAGTCGGCATTGTGCCTTTTCTATTTAATTCCGATGCAATTTCTATGTTTCATCGTCAATTAGAAGGTCAGCGGGATACAGTAAACCAGGAGTGAAGCATTGGAATCTATAACTAGTGTCACAGGAATGGTTCAGTACATAGACAGTAAGGAGAGTCAGTTTTCTTGTACTTAAGTCGGCATTGTGCCTTTTGTATTTAATTCCGATGCAATTTCTGTGTTTCATCGTCAATAAGATCTTCAGAAGGATACAGTAAAACTGAAGTGAAGCATCGGAATCTATAACTAGTGTCACTGGAATGGTTCAAAACATAGACTGTAAGAAGAGTCAGTTTTCTTGTACTTAAGTCGGCATAGTGCCTTTTGTATTTAATTCCGATGCAATATCTGTGTTTCATCGTCAATAAGAAGGTCAGAGGGATACAGTAAACCTGAAGTGAAGCATCGTAATCTATAACTAGTGTAACAGGAATGGATCAAACATAGACAGTTAGAAGAGTTAGTTTTCTTGTACTTAACTCGGCATTGTGCGTTTTATATTAAATTCCGATGCATTTTCTGTGTTTCATCGTCAATAAGAAGGTCAGAGGGATACAGTAAACCTGAAGTGAAGCATCGGAAACTATAACTAGTGTAACGGCAATGGTTCAAACCACAGACAGTAAAAAGTGTCAGTTATCTTGTACTTAAGTCGGCATTGTGCCTTTTGTGTTTAATTCCGATGCAATTTCTGGGTGTCATCGTCAACAAGAAGGTCAGAGGGGTACAGTAAACCTGAAGTGATGCATCGGAATCTATAACTAGTGTCACAGGAATGGTTCAAACCACAGACAGTAAGAAGAGTCAGTTATCTTGTACTTAAGTCGGCATTGTGCCTTTTGTACTTAATTCCGAAGCAATTTCTGTTTTTCATCGTCAATAAGAAGGTCAGAGGGATACAGTAAACCTGAAGTAAAGCATCGGAATTTATAACGAGTGTCACATGAATGGTTCAAAATATAGACAGTAAGAAGAGTCAGTTTTCTTGTACTTATGTCGGCATTGTACATTTTGTATTAATTCTGATGCAATTTCTGTGTTCCATCGTCAATAAGAAGGTCAGAGGGATACAGTAAACCAGAAGTGAAGCATCGGAATCTATAACTAGTGTGACAGGAATGGTTCAAAACATAGACAGTAAGAAGAGTCAGTTTTCTTGTACTTAAGTCGGCAATGTGCCTTTTGTATTTAATTCCGATGAAATTTCTGTGTTTCATCGTCAATAAGAAGGTCAGTGGGATACAGTAAACCTGAAGTGGAGCTTTGGAATCTATAACTAGTGTCACAGGACTGGTTCAAAACATAGACAGTAAGAAGAGTCAGTTTTCTTGTCCTTAAGTCGGCATAGTGCCTTTTGTATTTAATTCCGATGCAATATCTGTGTTTCATCGTCAATAGGAAGGTCGGAGGGATACAGTAAACCTGAAGTGAAGCATCGGTATCTATAACTAGTGTCACAGGAATGGTTCAAAACATAGACAGTAAGAAGAGTCAGATTTCTTGTACTTAAGTCGGCATTGTGCCTTTTGTATTTAATTCCGATGCAATTTCTGTGTTTCATCGTCAATAAGAAGGTCAGAGGGATACAGTAAACCTGAAGTGAAGCATCGGTATCTATAACTAGTGTCACAGGATTGGTTCAAAACATAGACAGTAAGAAGAGTCAGATTTCTTGTACTTAAGTCGGCATTGTGCCTTTTATATTTAATTCCGATGCAATTTCGGTGTTTCATCGTCAATAAGAAGGTCAGAGGGAAACAGTAAACCTGAAGTGAAGCATCGGAATCTATAACTAGTGTCACAGGAATGGTTCAAATCATAGACAATAAGAAGAATCAGTTATCTTGTACTTAAGTCGGCATTGTGTCTTTTGTATTTAATTCCGAAGCAATTTCTGTGTTTCATCGTCAACAAGAAGGTCAGAGGAATACAGTAAACCTGAAGTAAAGCATCAGAATCTATAACGAGTGTCACATGAATGGTTCAAAACATAGACAGTAAGAAGAGTCAGTTTTCTTGTACTTAAGTCGGCATTGTGCCTATTGAATTTATTTCCGATGCAATTTCTGTGTTTCATCGTCAATAAGAAGGTCAGAGGGAAACAGTAAACCTGAAGTGAAGCATTAGAATCTATAACTAGTGTCACAGGAATGGTTCAAAGCATAGGCAGTAAGAAGAGTCAGTTTTCTTGTACTTGAGTCGGCATTGTGCCTTTGTATTTAATTCCGATGCAATCTGCGTTTCATCGTCAATAACAACATCAGAGGGATACAGTAAACCTAAAGTGAAGCATTGGAATCTATAACTAGTGTCACAGGAATGGTTCACACCACAGACAGTAAGAAGAGTCAGTTACCTTGTACTTAAGTCGGCATTGTGCCTTTTGTACTTAATTCCGAAGCAATTTCTGTGTTTCATCGTCAATAAGAAGGTCAGAGGGATACAGTAATCCTGAAGTAAAGCATTGGAATCTATAACGAGTATCACATGAATGGTTCAAAATATAGACAGTAAGAAGAGTCAGTTTTCTTGTACTTAAGTCGGCAATGTACCTTTTGTATTAATTCCGATGCAGTTTCTGTGTTTCATCGTCAATAAGAAGGCCAGAGGGATACAGTAAACCTGAAGTGGAGCATTGGAATCTATAACTAGTGTCACAGGACTGGTTCAAAACGTAGACAATAAGAAGAGTCAGTTTTCTTGTACTTAAGTCGGCATAGTGCCTTCTGTATTTAATTCCGATGCAATATCTGTGTTTCATCGTCAATAAGAAGGTCACAGGGATACAGTAAACCTGAAGTGAAGCATCGGAATCTATAACTAGTGTAACAGGAATGGTTCAAACATAGACAGTTAGAAGAGTTAGTTTTCTTGTACTTAAGTCGGCATTGTGCCTTTTGTATTTAATTCCGATGCAATTTCTGGGTGTCATCCTCAACAAGAAGGTCAGAGGGGTACAGTAAACCTGAAGTGAAGCATCGGAATCTATAACTAGTGTCACAGGAATGGTTCAAACCACAGACAGTAAGAAGAGTCAGTTATCTTGTACTTAAGTCGGCATTGTGCCTTTTGTACTTAATTCCGAAGCAATTTCTGTTTTTCATCGTCAATAAGAAGGTCAGAGGGATACAGTAAACCTGAAGTAAAGCATCGGAAATCATAACGAGTGTCACATGAATGGTTCAAAATATAGACAGTAAGAAGAGTCAGTTTTCTTGTACTTATGTCGGCATTGTACATTTTGTATTAATTCCGTTGCAATTTCTGTGTTCCATCGTCAATAAGAAGGTCAGAGGGATACAGTAATCCAGAAGTGAAGCATCGGAATCTATAACTAGTGTCACAGGAATGGTTCAAAACATAGACAGTAAGAAGAGACAGTTTTCTTGTACTTAAGTCGGCATTGTGCCTTTTGTATTTAATTCCGATGCAATTTCTGTGTTTCATCGCCAATAAGAAGGTCAGTGGGATACAGTAAACCTGAAGTGGAGCATTGGAATCTATAACTAGTGTCACAGGACTGGTTCAAAACATAGACAGTAAGAAGAGTCAGTTTTCTTGTACTTAAGTCGGCATAGTGCCTTTTGAATTTAATTCCGATGCAATATCTGTGTTTCATCGTCAATAGGAAGGTCGGAGGGATACAGAAAACGTGAAGTGAAGCATCGGAATTTATACCTAGTGTCACAGGAATGGTTCAAAACATAGACAGTAAGAAGAGTCAGTTTTCTTGTACTTAAGTCGGCATTGTGTCTTTTGTATTTAATTCCGATGCAATTTCTGTGTTTCATTGTCAATAAGAAGGACAGAGGGATACAGTTAACCTGAAGTGAGGCATCAGAATCTATAACTAGTGTCACAGGAGTGGTTCAAAACATTGACAGTAAGTAGAGTCAGTTTTCTTGCACTTAAGTCGGCATTGTGCCTTTTGTATTTAATTCCGATGCAATTTCTGTGTTTCATCGTCAATAAGAAGGTCAGAGGGATACAGTAAACCTGAAGTGAAGCATCGGTATCTATAACTAGTGTCACAGGAATGGTTCAAACATAGACAGTAAGAAGAGTCAGTTTTCTTGTACTTAAGTCGGCATAGTGCATTTTGTATTTAATTCCGATGCAATATCTGTGTTTCATCGTCAATAAGAAGGTCAGAGGGATACAGTAAACCTGAAGTGAAGCATCGGAATCTATAACTAGTGTAACAGGAATGGTTCAAACATAGACAGTTAGAACAGTTAGTTTTCTTGTACTTAAGTCGGCATTGTGCCTTTTCTGTTTAATTCCGATGCAATTTCTGTGTGTCATCGTCAACAAGAAGGTCAGAGGGGTACAGTAAACCTGAAGTGATGCATCGGAATCTACAACTAGTGTCACAGGAATGGTTCAAACCACAGACAGTAAGAAGAGTCAGTTATCTTGTACTTAAGTCGGCATTGTGCCTTTTGTACTTAATTCCGAAGCAATTTCTGTTTTTCATCGTCAATAAGAAGGTCAGAGGGATACAGTAAACCTGAAGTAAAGCACCGGAATCTATAACGAGTGTCACATGAATGGTTCAAAATATAGACAGTAAGAAGAGTCAGTTTTCTTGTACTTATGTCGGAATTGTACATTTTGTATTAATTCCGATGCAATTTCTGTGTTCCATCGTCAATAAGAGGGTCAGAGGGATACAGTAAACCAGAAGTGAAGCATCGGAATCTATAACTAGTGTGACAGGAATGGTTCAAAACATAGACAGTAAGAAGAGTCAGTTTTCTTGTACTTAAGTCGGCATTGTGCCTTTTGTATTTAATTCCGAAGAAATTTCTGTGTTTCATCGTCAATAAGAAGGTCGGTGGGATACAGTAAACCTGAAGTGGACCATTGGAATCTATAACTAGTGTCACAGGACTGGTTCAAAACATAGACAGTAAGAAAAGTCAGTTTTCTTGTACTTAAGTCGGCATAGTGCATTTTGTATTTAATTCCGATGCAATATCTGTGTTTCATCGTCAATAGGAAGGTCGGAGGGAAACAGTAAACCTGAAGTGAAGCATCGGAATCTATACCTAGTGTCACAGGAATGGTTCAAAACATAGACAGAAAGAAGAGTCAGTTTTCTTGTACTTAAGTCGGCATTGTGTCTTTTGTATTTAATTCCGATGCAATTTCTGTGTTTCATTGTCAATAAGAAGGACAGAGGGATACAGTTAACCTGAAGTGAGGCATCAGAATCTATAACTAGTGTCACAGGAGTGGCTCAAAACATTGACAGTAAGAAGAGTCAGTTTTCTTGTACTTAAGTCGGCATTGTGCCTTTTGTATTTAATTCCGATGCAATTTCTGTGTTTCATCGTCAATAAGAAGGTCAGAGGGATACAGTAAACCTGAAGTGAAGCATCGGTATCTATAACTAGTGTCACAGGAATGGTTCAAAACATAGACAGTAAGAAGAGTCAGATTTCTTGTACTTAAGTCGGCATTGTGCCTTTTATATTTAATTCCGATGCAATTTCGGTGTTTCATCGTCAATAAGAAGGTCAGAGGGAAACAGTAAACCTGAAGTGAAGCATCGGAATCTATAACTAGTGTCACAGGAATGGTTCAAATCATAGACACTAAGAAGAATCAGTTATCTTGTACTTAAGTCGGCATTGTGTCTTTTGTATTTAATTCCGAAGCAATTTCTGTGTTTCATCGTCAATAAGAAGGTCAGAGGAATACAGTAAACCTGAAGTAAAGCATCAGAATCTATAACGAGTGTCACATGAATGGTTCAAAACATAGACAGTAAGAAGAGTCAGTTTTCTTGTACTTAAGTCGGCATTGTGCTTTTGTATTTAATTCCGATGCAATTTCTGTGTTTCATCGTCAATAAGAACATCAGAGGGATACAGTAAACCTAAAGTGAAGCATTGGAATCTATAACTAGTGTCACAGGAATGGTTCACACCACAGACAGTAGGAAGAGTCAGTTATCTTGTACTTAAGTCGGCATTGTGCCTTTTGTACTTAATTCCGAAGCAATTTCTGTGTTTCATCGTCAATAAGAAGGTCAGAGGGATACAGTAATCCTGAAGTAAAGCATTGGAATCCATAACGAGTATCACATGAATGGTTCAAAATATAGACAGTAAGAAGAGTCAGTTTTCTTGTACTTAAGTCGGCAATGTACCTTTTGTATTAATTCCGATGCAATTTCTGTGTTCCATCGTCAATAAGAAGGTCAGAGGGATACAGTAAACCAGAAGTGAAGCATCGGAATCTATAACTAGTGCCACAGGAATGGTTCAAAACATAGACAGTAAGAAGAGTCAGTTTTCTTGTACTTAAGTCGGCATTGTGCCTTTTGTATTTAATTCCGATGAAATTTCTGTGTTTCATCGTCAATAAGAAGGTCAGTGGGATACAGTAAACCTGAAGTGGAGCATTGGAATCTATAACTAGTGTCACAGGACTGGTTCAAAACATAGACAGTAAGAAAAGTCAGTTTTCTTGTACTTAAGTCGGCATAGTGCCTTTTGTATTTAATTCCGATGCAATATCTGTGTTTCATCGTCAATAGGAAGGTCGGAGGGAAACAGTAAACCTGAAGTGAAGCATCGGAATCTATACCTAGTGTCACAGGAATGGTTCAAAACATAGACAGAAAGAAGAGTCAGTTTTCTTGTACTTAAGTCGGCATTGTGTCTTTTGTATTTAATTCCGATGCAATTTCTGTGTTTCATTGTCAATAAGAAGGACAGAGGGATACAGTTAACCTGAAGTGAGGCATCAGAATCTATAACTAGTGTCACAGGAGTGGTTCAAAACATTGACAGTAAGAAGAGTCAGTTTTCTTGTACTTAAGTCGGCATTGTGTCTTTTGTATTTAATTCCGATTCAATTTCTGTGTTTCATCGTCAATAAGAAGGTCAGAGGGATACAGTAAACCTGAAGTGAAGCATCGGTATCTATAACTAGTGTCACAGGAATGTTTCAAAACATAGACAGTAAGAAGAGTCAGATTTCTTGTACTTAAATCGGCATTGTGCCTTTTATATTAAATTCCGATGCAATTTCGGTGTTTCATCGTCAATAAGAAGGTCAGAGGGAAACAGTAAACCTGAAGTGAAGCATCGGAATCTATAACTAGTGTCACAGGAATGGTTCAAATCATAGACAATAAGAAGAATCAGTTATCTTGTACTTAAGTCGGCATTGTGTCTTTTGTATTTAATTCCGAAGCAATTTCTGTGTTTCATCGTCAATAAGAAGGTCAGAGGAATACAGTAAACCTGAAGTAAAGCATCAGAATCTATAACGAGTGTCACATGAATGGTTCAAAACATAGACAGTAAGAAGAGTCAGTTTTCTTGTACTTAAGTCGGCATTGTACCTATTGAATTTAATTCCGATGCAATTTCTGTGTTTCATCGTCAATAAGAAGGTCAGAGGGATACAGTAAACCTGAAGTGAAGCATTAGAATCTATAACTAGTGTCACAGGAATGGTTCAAAGCATAGGCAGTAAGAAGAGTCAGTTTTCTTGTACTTGAGTCGGCATTGTGCCTTTTGTATTTAATTCCGATGCAATTTCTGTGTTTCATCGTCAATAAGAACATCAGAGGGATACAGTAAACCTAAAGTGAAGCATTGGAATCTATAACTAGTGTCACAGGAATGGTTCACACCTCAGACAGTAAGAAGAGTCAGTTATCTTGTACTTAAGTCGGCATTGTGCCTTTTGTACTTAATTCCGAAGCAATTTCTGTGTTTCATCGTCAATAAGAAGGTCAGAGGGATACAGTAATCCTGAAGTAAAGCATTGGAATCCATAACGAGTATCACATGAATGGTTCAAAATATAGACAGTAAGAAGATTCAGTTTTCTTGTACTTAAGTCGACAATGTACCTTTTGTATTAATTCCGATGCAATTTCTGTGTTCCATCGTCAATAAGAAGGTCAGAGGGATACAGTAAACCAGAAGTGAAGCATCGGAATCTATAACTAGTGTCACAGGAATGGTTCAAAACATAGACAGTAAGAAGAGTCAGTTTTCTTGTACTTAAGTCGGCATAGTGCCTTTTGTATTTAATTCCGATGCAATATCTGTGTTTCATCGTCAATAAGAAGGTCAGAGGGATACAGTAAACCTGAAGTGAAGCATCGGAATCTATAACTAGTGTAACAGGAATGGTTCAAACATAGACAGTTAGAAGAGTTAGTTTTCGTGTACTTAAGTCTGCATTGTGCCTTTTGTATTTAATTCCGATGCAATTTCTGGGTGTCGCCCTCAACAAGAAGGTCAGAGGGGTACAGTAAACCTGAAGTGAAGCATCGGAATCTATAACTAGTGTCACAGGAATGGTTCAAACCACAGACAGTAAGAAGAGTCAGTTATCTTGTACTTAAGTCGGCATTGTGCCTTTTGTACTTAATTCCGAAGCAATTTCTGTTTTTCATCGTCAATAAGAAGGTCAGAGGGATACAGTAAACCTGAAGTATAGCATCGGAATCTATAACGAGTGTCACATGAATGGTTCAAAATATAGACAGTAAGAAGAGTCAGTTTTCTTGTACTTATGTCGGCATTGTACATTTTGTATTAATTCCGATGCAATTTCTGTGTTCCATCGTCAATAAGAGGGTCAGAGGGATACAGTAAACCAGAAGTGAAGCATCGGAATCTATAACTAGTGTGACAGGAATGGTTCAAAACATAGACAGTAAGAAGAGTCAGTTTTCTTGTACTTAAGTCGGCATTGTGCCTTTTGTATTTAATTCCGATGAAATTTCTGTGTTTCATCGTCAATAAGAAGGTCAGTGGGATACAGTAAACCTGAAGTGGAGCATTGGAATCTATAACTAGTGTCACAGGACTGGTTCAAAACATAGACAGTAAGAAAAGTCAGTTTTCTTGTACTTAAGTCGGCATAGTGCCTTTTGTATTTAATTCCGATGCAATATCTGTGTTTCATCGTCAATAGGAAGGTCGGAGGGATACAGTAAACCTGAAGTGAAGCATCGGAATCTATACCTAGTGTCACAGGAATGGTTCAAAACATAGACAGAAAGAAGAGTCAGTTTTCTTGTACTTAAGTCGGCATTGTGTCTTTTGTATTTATTTCCGATGCAATTTCTGTGTTTCATTGTCAATAAGAAGGACAGAGGGATACAGTTAACCTGAAGTGAGGCATCAGAATCTATAACTAGTGTCACAGGAGTGGCTCAAAACATTGACAGTAAGAAGAGTCAGTTTTCTTGTACTTAAGTCGGCATTGTGCCTTTTGTATTTAATTCCGATGCAATTTCTGTGTTTCATCGTCAATAAGAAGGTCAGAGGGATACAGTAAACGTGAAGTGAAGCATCGGTATCTATAACTAGTGTCACAGGAATGGTTCAAAACATAGACAGTAAGAAGAGTCAGATTTCTTGTACTTAAGTCGGCATTGTGCCTTTTATATTTAATTCCGATGCAATTTCGGTGTTTCATCGTCAATATGAAGGTCAGAGGGAAACAGTAAACCTGAAGTGAAGCATCGGAATCTATAACTAGTGTCACAGGAATGGTTCAAATCATAGACAATAAGAAGAATCAGTTATCTTGTACTTAAGTCGGCATTGTGTCTTTTGTATTTAATTCCGAAGCAATTTCTGTGTTTCATCGTCAATAAGAAGGTCAGAGGAATACAGTAAACCTGAAGTAAAGCATCAGAATCTATAACGAGTGTCACATGAATGGTTCAAAACATAGACAGTAAGAAGAGTCAGTTTTCTTGTACTTAAGTCGGCATTGTACCTATTGAATTTAATTCCGATGCAATTTCTGTGTTTCATCGTCAATAAGAAGGTCAGAGGGAAACAGTAAACCTGAAGTGAAGCATTAGAATCTATAACTAGTGTCACAGGAATGGTTCAAAGCATAGGCAGTAAGAAGAGTCAGTTTTCTTGTACTTGAGTCGGCATTGTGCCTTTTGTATTTAATTCCGATGCAATTTCTGTGTTTCATCGTCAATAAGAACATCAGAGGGATACAGTAAACCTAAAGTGAAGCATTGGAATCTATAACTAGTGTCACAGGAATGGTTCACACCACAGACAGTAAGAAGAGTCAGTTATCTTGTACTTAAGTCGGCATTGTGCCTTTTGTACTTAATTCCGAAGCAATTTCTGTGTTTCATCGTCAATAAGAAGGTCAGAGGGATACAGTAATCCTGAAGTAAAGCATTGGAATCTATAACGAGTATCACATGAATGGTTCAAAATATAGACAGTAAGAAGAGTCAGTTTTCTTGTACTTAAGTCGGCAATGTACCTTTTGTATTAATTCCGATGCAATTTCTGTGTTCCATCGTCAATAAGAAGGTCAGAGGGATACAGTAAACCAGAAGTGAAGCATCGGAATCTATAACTAGTGTCACAGGAATGGTTCAAAACATAGACAGTAAGAAGAGTCAGTTTTCTTGTACTTAAGTCGGCATTGTGCCTTTTGTATTTAATTCCGATGAAATTTCTGTGTTTCATCGTCAATAAGAAGGTCAGTGGGATACAGTAAACCTGAAGTGGAGCATTGGAATCTATAACTAGTGTCACAGGACTGGTTCAAAACATAGACAGTAAGAAGAGTCAGTTTTCTTGTACTTAAGTCGGCATAGTGCCTTTTGTATTTAATTCCGATGCAATATCTGTGTTTCATCGTCAATAGGAAGGTCGGAGGGATACAGTAAACCTGAAGTGAAGCATCGGAATCTATACCTAGTGTCACAGGAATGGTTCAAAACATAGACAGTAAGAAGAGTCAGTTTTCTTGTACTTAAGTCGGCATTGTGTCTTTTGTATTTAATTCCGATGCAATTTCTGTGTTACATTGTCAATAAGAAGGACAGAGGGATACAGTTAACCTGAAGTGAGGCATCAGAATCTATAACTAGTGTCACAGGAGTGGTTCAAAACATTGACAGTAAGAAGAGTCAGTTTTCTTGTACTTAAGTCGGCATTGTGTCTTTTGTATTTAATTCCGATTCAATTTCTGTGTTTCATCGTCAATAAGAAGGTCAGAGGGATACAGTAAACCTGAAGTGAAGCATCGGTATCTATAACTAGTGTCACAGGAATGTTTCAAAACATAGACAGTAAGAAGAGTCAGATTTCTTGTACTTAAATCGGCATTGTGCCTTTTATATTTTATTCCGATGCAATTTCGGTGTTTCATCGTCAATAAGAAGGTCAGAGGGAAACAGTAAACCTGAAGTGAAGCATCGGAATCTATAACTAGTGTCACAGGAATGGTTCAAATCATAGACAATAAGAAGAATCAGTTACCTTGTACTTAAGTCGGCATTGTGTCTTTTGTATTTAATTCCGAAGCAATTTCTGTGTTTCATCGTCAATAAGAAGGTCAGAGGAATACAGTAAACCTGAAGTAAAGCATCAGAATCTATAACGAGTGTCACATGAATGGTTCAAAACATAGACAGTAAGAAGAGTCAGTTTTCTTGTACTTGAGTCGGCATTGTGCCTTTTGTATTTAATTCCGATGCAATTTCTGTGTTTCATCGTCAATAAGAACATCAGAGGGATACAGCAAACCTAAAGTGAAGCATTGGAATCTATAACTAGTGTCACAGGAATGGTTCACACCTCAGACAGTAAGAAGAGTCAGTTATCTTGTACTTAAGTCGGCATTGTGCCTTTTGTACTTAATTCCGAAGCAATTTCTGTATTTCATCGTCAATAAGAAGGTCAGAGGGATACAGTAATCCTGAAGTAAAGCATTGGAATCTATAACGAGTATCACATGAATGGTTCAAAATATAGACAGTAAGAAGATTCAGTTTTCTTGTACTTAAGTCGGCAATGTACCTTTTGTATTAATTCCGATGCAATTTCTGTGTTCCATCGTCAATAAGAAGGTCAGAGGGATACAGTAAACCAGAAGTGAAGCATCGGAATCTATAACTAGTGTCACAGGAATGGTTCAAAACATAGACAGTAAGAAGAGTCAGTTTTCTTGTACTTAAGTCGGCATTGTGCCTTTTGTATTTAATTCCGAGGCAATTTCTGTGTTTCATCGCCAATAAGAAGGTCAGTGGGATACAGTAAACCTGAAGTGGAGCATTGGAAACTATAACTAGTGTCACAGGACTGGTTCAAAACATAGACAGTAAGAAGAGTCAGTTTTCTTGTACTTAAGTCGGCATAGTGCCTTTTGTATATAATTCCGATGCAATATCTGTGTTTCATCGTCAATAAGAAGGTCAGAGGGATACAGTAAACCTGAAGTGAAGCATCGGAATCTATAACTAGTGTAACAGGAATGGTTCAAACATAGACAGTTAGAAGAGTTAGTTTTCGTGTACTTAAGTCTGCATTGTGCCTTTTGTATTTAATTCCGATGCAATTTCTGGGTGTCGCCCTCAACAAGAAGGTCAGAGGGGTACAGTAAACCTGAAGTGAAGCATCGGAATCTATAACTAGTGTCACAGGAATGGTTCAAACCACAGACAGTAAGAAGAGTCAGTTATCTTGTACTTAAGTCGGCATTGTGCCTTTTGTACTTAATTCCGAAGCAATTTCTGTTTTTCATCGTCAATAAGAAGGTCAGAGGGATACAGTAAACCTGAAGTAAAGCATCGGAATCCATAACGAGTGTCACATGAATGGTTCAAAATATAGACAGTAAGAAGAGTCAGTTTTCTTGTACTTATGTCGGCATTGTACATTTTGTATTAATTCCGATGCAATTTCTGTGTTCCATCGTCAATAAGAAGGTCAGAGGGATACAGTAAACCAGAAGTGAAGCATCGGAATCTATAACTGGTGTCACAGGAATGGTTCAAAACATAGACAGTAAGATGAGTCAGTTTTCTTGTACTTAAGTCGGCATTGTGCCTTTTGTATTTAATTCCGATGCAATTTCTGTGTTTCATCGTCAATAAGAAGGTCAGTGGGATACAGTAAACCTGAAGTGGAGCATTGGAATCTATAACTAGTGTCACAGGACTGGTTCAAAACATAGACAGTAAGAAGAGTCAGTTTTCTTGTACTTAAGTCGCCATAGTGCCTTTTGTATTTAATTCCGATGCAATATCTGTGTTTCATCGTCAATAGGAAGGTCGGAGGGATACAGTAAACCTGAAGTGAAGGATCGGAATTTATACCTAGTGTCACAGGAATGGTTCAAAACATAGACAGTAAGAAGAGTCAGTTTTCTTGTACTTAAGTCGGCATTGTGTCTTTTGTATTTAATTCCGATGCAATTTCTGTGTTTCATTGTCAATAGGAAGGACAGAGGGATACAGTTAACCTGAAGTGAGGCATCAGAATCTATAACTAGTGTCACAGGAGTGGTTCAAAACATTGACAGTAAGAAGAGTCAGTTTTCTTGCACTTAAGTCGGCATTGTGCCTGTTGTATTTAATTCCGATGCAATTTCTGTGTTTCATCGTCAATAAGAAGGTCAGAGGGATACAGTAAACCTGAAGTGAAGCATCGGTATCTATAACTAGTGTCACAGGAATGGTTCAAAACATAGACAGTAAGAAGAGTCAGTTTTCTTGTACTTAAGTCGGCATAGTGCCTTTTGTATTTAATTCCGATGCAATATCTGTGTTTCATCGTCAATAAGAAGGTCAGAGGGATACAGTAAACCTGAAGTGAAGCATCGGAATCTATAACTAGTGTAACAGGAATGGTTCAAACATAGACAGTTAGAAGAGTAAGTTTTCTTGTACTTAAGTCGGCATTGTGCCTTTTGTGTTTAATTCCTATGCAATTTCTGGGTGTCATCGTCAACAACAAGGTCAGAGGGGTACATTAAACCTGAAGTGATGCATCGGAATCTATAACTAGTGTCACAGGAATGGTTCAAACCACAGACAGTAAGAAGAGTCAGTTATCTTGTACTTAAGTCGGCATTGTGCCTTTTGTACTTAATTCCGAAGCAATTTCTGTTTTTCATCGTCAATAAGAAGGTCAGAAGGATACAGTAAACCTGAAGTAAAGCATCGGAATCTATAACGAGTGTCACATGAATGGTTCAAAATATAG
Source organism: Schistocerca piceifrons (assembly GCF_021461385.2). NCBI lineage: Eukaryota > Metazoa > Arthropoda > Insecta > Orthoptera > Acrididae > Schistocerca > Schistocerca piceifrons. Next base: position 23,369 of record NW_025727326.1, on the reverse strand, counting down.
ACAGTAAGAAGAGTCAGTTTTCTTGTACTTATGTCGGCATTGTACATTTTGTATTAATTCCGATGCAATTTCTGTGTTCCATCGTCAATAAGAAGGTCAGAGGGATACAGTAAACCAGAAGTGAAGCATCGGAATCTATAACTAGTGTGACAGGAATGGTTCAAAACATAGACAGTAAGAAGAGTCAGTTTTCTTGTACTTAAGTCGGCATTGTGCCTTTTGTATTTAATTCCGATGAAATTTCTGTGTTTCATCGTCAATAAGAAGGTCAGTGGGATACAGTAAACCTGAAGTGGAGCATTGGAATCTATAACTAGTGTCACAGGACTGGTTCAAATCATAGACAGTAAGAAGAGTCAGTTTTCTTGTACTTAAGTCGGCATAGTGCTTTTTGTATTTAATTCCGATGCAATATCTGTGTTTCATCGTCAACAGGAAGGTCGGAGGGATACAGTAAACCTGAAGTGAAGCATCGGAATCTATACCTAGTGTCACAGGAATGGTTCAAAACATAGACAGTAAGAAGAGTCAGTTTTCTTGTACTTAAGTCGGCATTGTGTATTTTGTATTTAATTCCGATGCAATTTCTGTGTTTCATTGTCAATAAGAAGGACAGAGGGATACAGTTAACCTGAAGTGAAGCATCGGAATCTATACCTAGTGTCACAGGAATGGTTCAAAACATAGACAGTAAGAAGAGTCAGATTTCTTGTACTTAAGTCGGCATTGTGCCTTTTATATTTAATTCCGATGCAATTTCGGTTTTTCATCGTCAATAAGAAGGTCAGAGGGAAACAGTAAACCTGAAGTGAAGCATCGGAATATATAACTAGTGTCACAGGAATGGTTCAAATCATAGACTATAAGAAGAATCAGTTATCTTGTACTTAAGTCGGCATTGTGTCTTTTGTATTTAATTCCGAAGCAATTTCTGCGTTTCATCGTCCATAAGAAGGTCAGAGGAATGCAGTAAACCTGAAGTAAAGCATCAGAATCTATAACGAGTGTCACATGAATGGTTCAAAACATAGACAGTAAGAAGAGTCAGTTTTCCTATACTTAAGTCGGCATTGTGCCTATTGAATTTAATTCCGATGCAATTTCTGTGTATCATCGTCAATAAGAAGGTTACAGGGAAACAGTAAACCTGAAGTGAAGCATTAGAATCTATAACTAGTGTCACAGGAATGGTTCAAAGCATAGGCAGTAAGAAGAGTCAGTTTTCTTGTACTTGAGTCGGCATTGTGCCTTTTGTATTTAATTCCGATGCAATTTCTGTGTTTCATCGTCAATAAGAACATCAGAGGGATACAGTAAACCTAAAGTGAAGCATTGAAATCTATAACTAGTGTCACAGGAATGGTTCACACCACAGACAGTAAGAAGCGTCAGTTATCTTGTACTTAAATCGGCATTGTGCCTTTTGTACTTAATTCCGAAGCAATTTCTGTGTTTCATCGTCAATAAGAAGGTCAGAGGGATACAGTAATCCTGAAGTAAAGCATTGGAATCTATAACGAGTATCACATGAATGGTTCAAAATATAGACAGTAAGAAGAGTCAGTTTTCTTGTACTTAAGTCGGCAATGTACCTTTTGTATTAATTCCGATGCAATTTCTGTGTTTCATCGTCAATAAGAAGGTCAGAGGGATACAGTAAACCAGAAGTGAAGCATCTGAATCTATAACTAGTGTCACAGGAATGGTTCAAAACATAGACAGTAAGGAGAGTCAGTTTTCTTGTACTTAAGTCGGCATTGTGCCTTTTGTATTTAATTCCGATGCTATTTCTGTGTTTCATCGTCAATAAGAAGGTCAGAGGGATACAGTAAACCTGAAGTGAAGCATCGGAATCTATAACTAGTGTAACAGGAATCGTTCAAACGTAGACAGTTAGAAGAGTTAGTTTTCTTGTATTTAAGTCGGCATTTTGCCTTTTGTATTTAATTCCGATGCAATTTCTGGGTGTCATCGTCAACAAGAAGGTCAGAGGGGTACAGTAAACCTGAAGTGAAGCATCGGAATCTATAACTAGTGTAACAGGAATGGTTCAAACCACAGACAGTAAGAAGAGTCAGTTATCATGTACTTAAGTCGGCATTGTGCCTTTTGTACTTAATTCCGAAGCAATTTCTGTTTTTCATCGTCAATAAGAAGGTCAGAGGGATACAGTAAACCTGAAGTAAAGAATCGGAATCTATAACGAGTGTCACATGAATGGTTCAAAATATAGACAGTAAGAAGAGTCAGTTTTCTTGTACTTATGTCGGCATTGTACCTTTTGTATTAATTCCGATGCAATTTCTGTGTTCCATCGTCAATAAGAAGGTCAGAGGGATACAGTAAACCAGAAGTGAAGCATCGGAATCTATAACTAGTGTCACAGGAATGGTTCAAAACATAGACAGTAAGAAGAGTCAGTTTTCTTGTACTTAAGTCGGCATTGTGCATTTGTATTTAATTCCGATGCAATTTCTGTGTTTCATCGTCAATAAGAAGGTCAGTGGGATACAGTAAACCTGAAGTGGAGCATTGGAATCTATAACTAGTGTCACAGGACTGGTTCAAAACATAGACAGTAAGAAGAGTCAGTTTTCTTGTACTTCAGTCGGCATAGTGCCTTTTGTATTTAATTCCGATGCAATATCTGTGTTTCATCGTCAATAAGAACATCAGAGGGATACAGTAAACCTAAAGTGAAGCATTGGAATCTATAACTAGTGTCACAGGAATGGTTCACACCACAGACAGTAAGAAGCGTCAGTTATCTTGTACTTAAGTCGGCATTGTGCCTTTTGTACTTAATTCCGAAGCAATTTCTGTGTTTCATCGTCAATAAGAAGGTCAGAGGGATACAGTAATCATGAAGTAAAGCATTGGAATCTATAACGAGTATCACATGAATGGTTCAAAATATAGACAGTAAGAAGAGTCAGTTTTCTTGTACTTAAGTCGGCAATGTACCTTTTGTATTAATTCCGATGCAATTTCTGTGTTTCATCGTCAATAAGAAGGTCAGAGGGATACAGTAAACCAGAAGTGAAGCATCTGAATCTATAACTAGTGTCACAGGAATGGTTCAAAACATAGACAGTAAGGAGAGTCAGTTTTCTTGTACTTAAGTCGGCATTGTGCCTTTTGTATTTAATTCCGATGCTATTTCTGTGTTTCATCGTCAATAAGAAGGTCAGAGGGATACAGTAAACCTGAAGTGAAGCATCGGAATCTATAACTAGTGTAACAGGAATGGTTCAAACGTAGACAGTTAGAAGAGTTAGTTTTCTTGTACTTAAGTCGGCATTTTGCCTTTTGTATTTAATTCCGATGCAATTTCTGGGCGTCATCGTCAACAAGAAGGTCAGAGGGGTACAGTAAACCTTAAGTGAAGCATCGGAATCTATAACTAGTGTAACAGGAATGGTTCAAACCACAGACAGTAAGAAGAGTCAGTTATCATGTACTTAAGTCGGCATTGTGCCTTTTGTACTTAATTCCGAAGCAATTTCTGTTTTTCATCGTCAATTAGAAGGTCAGAGGGATACAGTAAACCTGAAGTAAAGAATCGGAATCTATAACGAGTGTCACATGAATGGTTCAAAATATAGACAGTAAGAAGAGTCAGTTTTCTTGTACTTATGTCGGCATTGTACCTTTTGTATTAATTCCGATGCAATTTCTGTGTTCCATCGTCAATAAGAAGGTCAGAGGGATACAGTAAACCAGAAGTGAAGCATCGGAATCTATAACTAGTGTCACAGGAATGGTTCAAAACATAGACAGTAAGAAGAGTCAGTTTTCTTGTACTTAAGTCGGCATTGTGCATTTGTATTTAATTCCGATGCAATTTCTGTGTTTCATCGTCAATAAGAAGGTCAGTGGGATACAGTAAACCTGAAGTGGAGCATTGGAATCTATAACTAGTGTCACAGGACTGGTTCAAAACATAGACAGTAAGAAGAGTCAGTTTTCTTGTACTTCAGTCGGCATAGTGCCTTTTGTATTTAATTCCGATGCAATATCTGTGTTTCATCGTCAATAAGAAGGTCAGAGGGATACAGTAAACCTGAAGTGAAGCATCGGAATCTATAACTAGTGTCACAGGAATGGTTCAAACCACAGACAGTAAGAAGAGTCAGTTATCTTGTACTTAAGTCGGCATTGTGCCTTTTGTACTTAATTCCGAAGCAATTTCTGTTTTTCATCGTCAATAAGAAGGTCAGAAGGATACAGTAAACCTGAAGTAAAGCATCGGAATCTATAACGAGTGTCACATGAATGGTTCAAAATATAGACAGTAAGAAGAGTCAGTTTTCTTGTACTTATGTCGGCATTGTACATTTTGTATTAATTCCGATGCAATTTCTGTGTTCCATCGTCAATAAGAAGGTCAGAGGGATACAGTAAACCAGAAGTGAAGCATCGGAATCTATAACTAGTGTGACAGGAATGGTTCAAAACATAGACAGTAAGAAGAGTCAGTTATCTTGTACTTAAGTCGGCATTGTGCCTTTTGTATTTAATTCCGATGAAATTTCTGTGTTTCATCGTCAATAAGAAGGTCAGTGGGATACAGTAAACCTGAAGTGGAGCATTGGAATCTATAACTAGTGTCACAGGACTGGTTCAAAACATAGACAGTAAGAAGAGTCAGTTTTCTTGTACTTAAGTCGGCATAGTGCTTTTTGTATTTAATTCCGATGCAATATCTGTGTTTCATCATCAACAGGAAGGTCGGAGGGATACAGTAAACCTGAAGTGAAGCATCGGAATCTATACCTAGTGTCACAGGAATGGTTCAAAACATAGACAGCAAGAAGAGTCAGTTTTCTTGTACTTAAGTCGGCATTGTGTATTTTGTATTTAATTCCGATGCAATTTCTGTGTTTCATTGTCAATAAGAAGGACAGAGGGATACAGTTAACCTGAAGTGAAGCATCGGAATCTATACCTAGTGTCACAGGAATGGTTCAAAACATAGACAGTAAGAAGAGTCAGATTTCTTGTACTTAAGTCGGCATTGTGCCTTTTATATTTAATTCCGATGCAATTTCGGTTTTTCATCGTCAATAAGAAGGTCAGAGGGAAACAGTAAACCTGAAGTGAAGCATCGGAATATATAACTAGTGTCACAGGAATGGTTCAAATCATAGACAATAAGAAGAATCAGTTATCTTGTACTTAAGTCGGCATTGTGTCTTTTGTATTTAATTCCGAAGCAATTTCTGCGTTTCATCGTCCATAAGAAGGTCAGAGGAATACAGTAAACCTGAAGTAAAGCATCAGAATCTATAACGAGTGTCACATGAATGGTTCAAAACATAGACAGTAAGAAGAGTCAGTTTTCCTATACTTAAGTCGGCATTGTGCCTATTGAATTTAATTCCGATGCAATTTCTGTGTATCATCGTCAATAAGAAGGTTAGAGGGAAACAGTAAACCTGAAGTGAAGCATTAGAATCTATAACTATTGTCACAGGAATGGTTCAAAGCATAGGCAGTAAGAAGAGTCAGTTTTCTTGTACTTGAGTCGGCATTGTGCCTTTTGTATTTAATTCCGATGCAATTTCTGTGTTTCATCGTCAATAAGAACATCAGAGGGATACAGTAAACCTAAAGTGAAGCATTGGAATCTATAACTAGTGTCACAGGAATGGTTCACACCACAGACAGTAAGAAGCGTCAGTTATCTTGTACTTAAATCGGCATTGTGCCTTTTGTACTTAATTCCGAAGCAATTTCTGTGTTTCATCGTCAATAAGAAGGTCAGAGGGATACAGTAATCCTGAAGTAAAGCATTGGAATCTATAACGAGTATCACATGAATGGTTCAAAATATAGACAGTAAGAAGAGTCAGTTTTCTTGTACTTAAGTCGGCAATGTACCTTTTGTATTAATTCCGATGCAATTTCTGTGTTTCATCGTCAATAAGAAGGTCAGAGGGATACAGTAAACCAGAAGTGAAGCATCTGAATCTATAACTAGTGTCACAGGAATGGTTCAAAACATAGACAGTAAGGAGAGTCAGTTTTCTTGTACTTAAGTCGGCATTGTGCCTTTTGTATTTAATTCCGATGCTATTTCTGTGTTTCATCGTCAATAAGAAGGTCAGAGGGATACAGTAAACCTGAAGTGAAGCATCGGAATCTATAACTAGTGTAACAGGAATGGTTCAAACGTAGACAGTTAGAAGAGTTAGTTTTCTTGTACTTAAGTCGGCATTTTGCCTTTTGTATTTAATTCCGATGCAATTTCTGGGTGTCATCGTCAACAAGAAGGTCAGAGGGGTACAGTAAACCTGAAGTGAAGCATCGGAATCTATAACTAGTGTAACAGGAATGGTTCAAACCACAGACAGTAAGAAGAGTCAGTTATCATGTACTTAAGTCGGCATTGTGCCTTTTGTACTTAATTCCGAAGCAATTTCTGTTTTTCATCGTCAATAAGAAGGTCAGAGGGATACAGTAAACCTGAAGTAAAGAATCGGAATCTATAACGAGTGTCACATGAATGGTTCAAAATATAGACAGTAAGAAGAGTCAGTTTTCTTGTACTTATGTCGGCATTGTACCTTTAGTATTAATTCCGATGCAATTTCTGTGTTCCATCGTCAATAAGAAGGTCAGAGGGATACAGTAAACCAGAAGTGAAGCATCGGAATCTATAACTAGTGTCACAGGAATGGTTCAAAACATAGACAGTAAGAAGAGTCAGTTTTCTTGTACTTAAGTCGGCATTGTGCCTTTTATATTTAATTCCGATGCAATTTCTGTGTTTCATCGTCAATAAGAAGGTCAGTGGGATACAGTAAACCTGAAGTGGAGCATTGGAATCTATTACTAGTGTCACAGGACTGGTTCAAAACATAGACAGTAAGAAGAGTCAGTTTTCTTGTACTTAAGTCGGCATAGTGCCTTTTGTATTTAATTCCGATGCAATATCTGTGTTTCATCGTCAATAAGAAGGTCAGAGGGATACAGTAAACCTGAAGTGAAGCATCGGAATCTATAACTAGTGTAACAGGAATGGTTCAAACATAGACAGTTAGAAGAGTTAGTTTTCTTGTACTTATGTCGGCATTGTGCCTTTTGTATTGAATTCCGATGCAATTTCTGGGTGTCATCCTCAACAAGAAGGTCAGAGGGGTACAGTAAACCTGAAGTGAAGCATCGGAATCTATAACTAGTGTCACAGGAATGGTTCAAACCACAGACAGTAAGAAGAGTCAGTTATCTTGTACTTAAGTCGGCATTGTGCCTTTTGTACTTAATTCCGAAGCAATTTCTGTTTTTCATCGTCATTAAGAAGGTCAGAGGGATACAGTAAACCTGAAGTAAAGCATCGGAATCTATAACGAGTGTCACATGAATGGTTCAAAATATAGACAGTAAGAGGAGTCAGTTTTCTTGTACTTATGTCGGCATTGTACATTTTGTATTAATTCCGATGCAATTTCTGTGTTCCATCGTCAATATGAAGGTCAGAGGGATACAGTAAACCAGAGGTGAAGCATCGGAATCTATAACTAGTGTCACAGGAATGGTTCAAAACATAGACAGTAAGAAGAGTCAGTTTTCTTGTACTTAAGTCGGCGTAGTGCCTTTTGTATTTCATTCCGATGCAATATCTGTGTTTCATCGTCAATAGGAAGGTCGGAGGGATACAGTAAACCTAAAGTGAAGCATCAGAATTTATACCTAGTGTCACAGGAATGGTTCAAAACATAGACAGTAAGAAGAGTCAGTTTTCTTGTACTTAAGTCGGCATTGTGTCTTTTGTATTTAATTCCGATCCAATTTCTGTGTTTCATTGTCAATAAGAAGGACAGAGGGATACAGTTAACCTGAAGTGAGGCATCAGTATCTATAACTAGTGTCACAGGAGTGGTTCAAAACATTGACAGTAAGAAGAGTCAGTTTTCTTGCACTTAAGTCGGCATTGAGCCTTTCGTATTTAATTCCGATGCAATTTCTATGTTTCATCGTCAATAAGAAGGTCAGTGGGATACAGTAAACCTGAAGTGAAGCATCGGTATCTATAACTAGTGTCACAGGAATGGTTCAAAACATAGACAGTAAGAAGAGTCAGATTTCTTGTACTTAAGTCGGCATTCTGCCTTTTATATTTAATCCGATGCAATTTCGGTGTTTCATCGTCAATAAGAAGGTCAGAGGGAAACAGTAAACCTGAAGTGAAGCATCGGAATCTATAACTAGTGTCGCAGGAATGGTTCAAATCATAGACAATAAGAAGAATCAGTTATCTTGTACTTAAGTCGGCATTGTGTCTTTTGTATTTAATTCCGAAGCAATTTCTGTGTTTCATTGTCAATAAGAAGGTCAGAGGAATACAGTAAACCTGAAGTAAAGCATCAGAATCTATAACGAGTGTCACATGAATGGTTCAAAGCATAGACAGTAAGAAGAGTCAGTTTTCATGTACTTAAGTCGGCATTGTGCCTATTGAATTTAATTCCGATGCAATTTCTGTGTTTCATCGTCAATAAGAAGGTCAGAGGGAAACAGTAAACCTGAAGTGAAGCATCGGAATCTATAACTAGTGTAACAGGAATGGTTCAAACATAGACAGTTAGAAGAGTTTGTTTTCTTGTACTTAAGTCGGCATTGTGCCTTTTGTATTTAATTCCGATGCAATTTCTGGGTGTCATCGTCAACAAGAAGGTCAGAGGGGTACAGTAAACCTGAAGTGAAGCATCGGTATCTATAACTAGTGTAACAGGAATGGTTCAAACCACAGACAGTAAGAGGAGTCAGTTATCTTGTACTTAAGTCGGCATTGTGCCTTTTGTACTTAATTCCGTAGCAATTTCTGTTTTTCATCGTCAATACGAAGGTCAGAGGGATACAGTAAACCTGAAGTAAAGAATCGGAATCTATAACGAGTGTCACATGAATGGTTCAAAATATAGACAGTAAGAAGAGTCAGTTTTCTTGTACTTATGTCGGCATTGTACCTTTTGTATTAATTCCGATGCAATTTCTGTGATCCATCGTCAATAAGAAGGTCAGAGGGATACAGTAAACCAGAAGTGAAGCATCGGAATCTATAACTAGTAACACAGGAATGGTTCAAAACATAGATAGTAAGAAGAGAAAGTTTTCTTGTACTTAAGTCGGCATTTTGCCTTTTGTATTTAATTCCGATGCAATTTCTGTGTTTCATCGTCAATAAGATCTTCAGAAGGATACAGTAAAACTGAAGTGAAGCATCGGAATCTATAACTAGTGTCACAGGAATGGTTCAAAACATAGACTGTAAGAAGAGTCAGTTTTCTTATACTTAAGTCGGCATTGTGCCTTTTGTATTTAATTCCGATGCAATATCTGTGTTTCATCGTCAATAAGAAGGTCAGAGGGATGCAGTAAACCTGAAGTGAAGCTTCGTAATCTATAACTAGTGTAACAGGAATGGATCAAACATAGACAGTTAGAAGAGTTAGTTTTCTTGTACTTAAGTTGGCATTGTGCCTTTTATATTAAATTCCTATATAATTTCTGTGTTTCATCGTCAATAAGAAGGTCAGAGGGATACAGTAAACCTGAAGTGAAGCATCGGAAACTATAACTAGTGTAACGGAAATGGTTCAAACCACAGACAGTAAGAAGAGTCAGTTATCTTGTACTTAAGTCGGCATTGTGCCTTTTGTACTTAATTCCGAAGCAATTTCTGTGTTTCATCGTCAATAAGAAGGTCAGAGGGATACAGTAATCCTGAAGTAAGGCATTGGAATCTATAACGAGTATCACATGAATGGTTCAAAATATAGACAGTAAGAAGAGTCAGTTTTCTTGTACTTAAGTCGGCATTGTACCTTTTGTATTAATTCCGATGCAATTTCTGTATTTCATCGTCAATAAGAAGGTCAGAGGGATACAGTAAACCTCAAGTGAAGCATCGAAATCTATAACTAGCGTCACAGGAATGGTTCAAAGCATAGACAGTAAGAAGAGTCAGTTTTCTTGTACTTAAGTCAGCATTGTGCCTTTTGTATTTATTTCCGATGCAATTTCTGTGTTTCATCGTCATCAAGAAGGACAGAGGGATACAGTAAACCTGAAGTGATGCATCGGAATCTATAACTAGTGTCACAGGAATGATTCAAAACATAGACAGTAAGAAGAGTCAGTTTTCTTGTACTTAAGTCGGCATTGTGCCCTTTGTATTCAATTCCGATGCAATTTCTGTGTTTCATCGTCAATAAGAAGGTCAGAGGGATACAGTAAACCTGAAGTGAAGCATCGGAATCTATAACTAGTGTAACAGGAATGGTTCAAACATAGACAGTTAGAAGAGTTAGTTCTCTTGTACTTAAGTCGGCATTGTGCCTTTTGTGTTTAATTCCGATGCAATTTCTGGGTGTCATCGTCAACAAGAAGGTCAGACGGGTACAGTAAACCTGAAGTGATGCATCGGAATCTATAACTAGTGTCACAGGAATGGTTCAAACCACAGACAATAATAAGAGTCAGTTATCTTGTACTTAAGTCGGCATTGTGCCTTTTGTACTTAATTCCGAAGCAATTTATGTTTTTCATCGTCAATAAGAAGGTCAGAGGGATACAGTAAACCAGAAGTGAAGCATCGGAATCTATAACTAGTGTCACAGGAATGGTTCAAAACATAGACAGTAAGAAGAGTCAGTTTTCTTGTACTTAAGTCGGCATTGTGCCTTTTGTAATTAATTCCGATGAAATTTCATGTTTCATCGTCAATAAGAACGTCAGTGGGATACAGTAAACCTGAAGTGGAGCATTGGAATCTATAACTAGTGTCACAGGACTGGTTCAAAACATAGACAGTAAGAAGAGTCAGTTTTCTTGTACATAAGTCGGCATAGTGCCTTTTGTATTTAATTCCGATGCAATATCTGTGCTTCATCGTCAATAGGAAGGTCGGAGGGATACAGTAAACCTGAAATGAAGCATCGGAATCTATACCTAGTGTCACAGGAATGGTTCAAAACATAGACAGTAAGAAGAGTCAGTTTTCTTGTACTTAAGTCGGCATTGTGTCTTTTGTATTTAATTCCGATGCAATTTCTGTGTTTCATTGTCAATAAGAAGGACAGAGGGATACAGTTAACCTGAAGTGAGGCATCAGAATCTATAACTAGTGTCACAGGAGTGGTTCAAAACATTGACAGTAAGAAGAGTCAGTTTTCTTGTACTTAAGTCGGCATTGTGCCTTTTGTATTTAATTCCGATGCAATATCTGTGTTTCATCGTCAATAAGAAGGTCAGAGGGATACAGTAAACCTGAAGTGAAGCATCGGTATCTATAACTAGTGTCACAGGAATGGTTCAAAACATAGACAGTAAGAAGAGTCAGATTTCTTGTACTTAAGTCGGCATTGTGCCTTTTATATTTAATTGCGATGCAATTTCGGTGTTTCATCGTCAATAAGAAGGTCAGAGGGAAACAGTAAACCTGAAGTGAAGCATCGGAATCTATAACTAGTGTCACAGGAATGGTTCAAAACATAGACAGTAAGAAGAGTCAGATTTCTTGTACTTAAGTCGGCATTGTGCCTTTTATATTTAATTCCGATGCAATTTCGGTGTTTCATCGTCAATAAGAAGGTCAGAGGGAAACAGTAAACCTGAAGTGAAGCATCGGAATCTATAACTAGTGTCACAGGAATGGTTCAAACCACAGACAGTAAGAAGAGTCAGTTATCTTGTACTTAAGTCGGCATTGTGCCTTTTGTACTTAATTCCGAAGCAATTTCTGTGTTTCATCGTCAATAAGAAGGTCAGAGGGATACAGTAATCCTGAAGTAAAGCATTGGAATCTATAACGAGTATCACATGAATGGTTCAAAATATAGACAGTAAGAAGAGTCAGTTTTCTTGTACTTAAGTCGGCATTGTACCTCTTGTATTAATTCCGAAGCAATTTCTGTGTTTCATCGTCAATAAGAAGGTCAGAGGGATACAGTAAACCTCAAGTGAAGCATCGGAATCTATAACTAGTGTCACAGGAATGGTTCAAAACATAGATAGTAAGAAGAGTCAGTTTTCTTGTACTTAAGTCGGCATTGTGCCTTTTGTATTTAATTCCGATGCAATTTCTGTGTTTCATCGTCATCAAGAAGGACAGAGGGATACAGTAAACCTGAAGTGATGCATCGGAATCTATAACTAGTGTCACAGGAAAGGTTCAAAACATAGAATGCAAGAAGAGTCAGTTATCTTGTACTTAAGTCGGCATTGTACCTTTTGTATTAATTCCGATGCAATTTCTGTGTTTCATCGTCAATAAGAAGGTCAGAGGGATACAGTAAACCTCAAGTGAAGCATCGGAATCTATAACTAGTGTCACAGGAATGGTTCAAAACATAGACAGTAAGAAGAGTCTGTTTTCTTGTACTTAAGTCGGCATTGTGCCTTTTGTATTTAATTCCGATGCAATTTCTGTGTTTCGTCGTCATCAAGAAGGACAGTGGGATACAGTAAACCTGAAGTGATGCATCGGAATCTATAACTAGTGTCACAGGAATGGTTCAAAACATAGACAGTAAGAAGAGTCAGTTTTCTTGTACTTAAGTCGGCATTGTGCCTTTTGTATTTAATTCCGATGCTATTTCTGTGTTTCATCGTCAATAAGAAGGTCAGAGGGATACAGTAAACCTGAAGTGAAGCATCGGAATCTATAACTAGTGTAACAGGAATGGTTCAAACATAGACAGTTAGAAGAGTTAGTTTTCTTGTACTTAAGTCGGCATTGTGCCTTTTGTATTTAATTCCGATGCAATTTCTGGGTGTCATCGTCAACAAGAAGGTCAGAGCGGTACAGTAAACTTGAAGTGAAGCATCGGAATCTATAACTAGTGTAACAGGAATGGTTCAAACCACAGACAGTAAGAAGAGTCAGTTATCTTGTACTTAAGTCGGCATTGTGCCTTTTGTACTTAATTCCGAAGCAATTTCTGTTTTTCATCGTCAATAAGAAGGTCAGAGGGATACAGTAAACCTGAAGTAAAGAATTGGAATCTATAACGAGTGTCACATGAATGGTTGAAAATATAGACAGTAAGAGGAGTCAGTTTTCTTGTACTTATGTCGGCATTGTACCTTTTGTATTAATTCCGATGCAATTTCTGTGTTCCATCGTCAATACGAAGGTCAGAGGGATACAGTAAACCAGAAGTGAAGCATCGGAATCTATAACTAGTGTCACAGGAATGGTTCAAAACATAGACAGTAAGAAGAGTCAGTTTTCTTGTACTTAAGTTGGCATTGTGCCTTTTGTATTTAATTCGAATGCAATGTCTGTGTTTCATCGTCAATAAGAAGGTCAGTGGGATACAGTAAACCTGAAGTGGAGCATTGGAATCTATAACTAGTGTCACAGGACTGGTTCAAATCATAGACAGTAAGAAGAGTCAGTTTTCTTGTGCTTAAGTCGGCATAGTGCCTTTTGTTTTTAATTCCGATGCAATTTCTGGGTGTCATCGTCAACAAGAAGGTCAGAGGGATACAGTAAACCTGAAGTGAAGAATCGGTATCTATAACTAGTGTCACAGGAATGGTTCAAAACATAGACAGTAAGAAGAGTCAGATTTCTTGTACTTAAGTCGGCATTGTGCCTATTGAATTTAATTCCGATGCAATTTCTGGGTGTCATCCTCAACAAGAAGGTCAGAGGGGTACAGTAAACCTGAAGTGAAGCATCGGAATCTATAACTAGTGTCACAGGAATTGTTCAAACCACAGACAGTAAGAAGAGTCAGTTATCTTGTACTTAAGTCGGCATTGTGCCTTTTGTACTTAATTCCGAAGCAATTTCTGTTTTTCATCGTCAATAAGAAGGTCAGAGGGATACAGTAAACCTGAAGTAAAGCATCGGAATCTATAACGAGTGTCACATGAATGGTTCAAAATATAGACAGTAAGAAGAGTCAGTTTTCTTGTACTTATGTCTGCATTGTACATTTTGTATTAATTATGATGCAATTTCTGTGTTCCATCGTCAATAAGAAGGTCAGAGGGATACAGTAAACCAGAAGTGAAGCATCGGAATCTATAACTAGCGTCACAGGAATGGTTCAAAACATAGACAGTAAGAAGAGTCAGTTTTCTTGTACATAAGTCGGCATTGTGCCTTTTGTATTTAATTCCGATGCAATTTCTGTGTTTCATCGTCAATAAGTAGGTCAGTGGGATACAGTAAACCTGAAGTGGAGCATTGGAATCTATAACTAGTGTCACAGGACTGGTTCAAAACATAGACAGTAAGAAGAGTCAGTTTTCTTGTACTTAAGTCGGCATAGTGCCTTTTGTATTTAATTCCGATGCAATATCTGTGTTTCATCGTCAATAGGAAGGTCGGAGGGATACAGTAAACCTGAAGTGAAGCATCGGAATCTATACCTAGTGTCACAGGAATGGTTCAAAACATAGACAGTAAGAAGAGTCAGTTTTCGTGTACTTAAGTCGGCATTGTGTCTTTTGTATTTAATTCCGATGCAATTTCTGTGTTTCATTGTCAATAAGAAGGACAGAGGGATACAGTTAACCTGAAGTGAGGCATCAGAATCTATAACTAGTGTCACAGGAGTGGTTCAAAACATTGACAGTAAGAAGAGTCTGTTTCCTTGTACTTAAGTCGGCATTGTGCCTTTTGTATTTAATTCCGATGCAATTTCTGTGTTTCATCGTCAATAAGAAGGTCAGAGGGATACAGTAAACCTGAAGTGAAGCATCCGTATCTATAACTAGTGTCACAGGAATGGTTCAAAACATAGACAGTAAGAAGAGTCAGATTTCTTGTACTTAAGTCGGCATTGTACCTTTTATATTTAATTCCGATGCAATTTCGGTATTTCATCGTCAATAAGAAGGTCAGAGGGAAACAGTAAACCTGAAGTGAAGCATCGGAATCTATAACTAGTGTCACAGAAATGGTTCAAATCATAGACAATAAGAAGAATCAGTTATCTTGTACTTAAGTCGGCATTGTGTCTTTTGTATTTAATTCCGAAGCAATTTCTGTGTTTCATTGTCAGTAAGAAGGTCAGAGGAATACAGTAAACCTGAAGTAAAGCATCAGAATCTATAACGAGTGTCACATGAATGGTTCAAATCATAGACAGTAAGAAGAGTCAGTTTTCTTGTACTTAAGTCGGCATTGTGCCTATTGAATTTAATTTCGATGCAATTTCTGTGTTTCATCGTCAATAAGAAGGTCAGAGGGAAACAGTAAACCTGAAGTGAAGCATTAGAATCTATAACTAGTGTCACAGGAATGGTTCAAAGCATAGGCAGTAAGAAGAGTCAGTTTTCTTGTAGTTGAGTCGGCATTGTGCCTTTTGTATTTAATTCCGATGCAATTTCTGTGTTTCATCGTCAATAAGAACATCAGAGGGATACAGTAAACCTGAAGTGAAGCATTGGAATCTATAACTAGTGTCACAGGAATGGTTCAAACCACAGACAGTAACAAGAGTCAGTTATCTTGTACTTAAGTCGGCATTGTGCCTTTTGTACTTAATTCCGAAGCAATTTCTGTGTTTCATCGTCAATAAGAAGGTCAGAGGGAAACAGTAATCCTGAAGTAAGGCATTGGAATCTATAACGAGTATCACATGAATGGTTCAAAATATAGACAGTAAGAAGAGTCAGTTTTCTTGTACTTAAGTCGGCATTGTAACTTTTGTATTAATTCCGATGCAATTTCTGTGTTTCATCGTCAATAAGAAGGTCAGAGGGATACAGTAAACCTCAAGTGAAGCATCGGAATCTATAACTAGTGTCACAGGAATGGTTCAAAACATAGACAGTAAGAAGAGTCAGATTTCTTGTACTTAAGTCGGTATTGTGCCTCTTGTATTTAATTCCGATGCATTTTCTGTGTTTCATCGTCATCAAGAAGGACAGAGGGATACAGTAAACCTGAAGTGATGCATCGGAATCTATAACTAGTGTCACAGGAATGGTTCAAAACATAGACAGTAAGAAGAGTCAGTTTTCATGTACTTAAGTCGGCATTGTGCCTTTTGTATTTAATTCCGATGCAATATCTGTGTTTCATCGTCTATAAGAAGGTCAGAGGGAAACAGTAAACCTGAAGTGACGCATCGGAATCTATAACTAGTGTAACAGGAATGGTTCAAACATAGACAGTTAGAAGAGTTAGTTTTCTTGTACTTAAGTCGGCATTGTGCCTTTTGTATTTAATTCCGATGCAATTTCTGTGTTTCATCGTCAATAAGTAGGTCAGTGGGATACAGTAAACCTGAAGTGGAGCATTGGAATCTATAACTAGTGTCACAGGTCTGGTTCAAAACATAGACAGTAAGAAGAGTCAGTGTTCTTGTACTTAAGTCGGCATAGTGCCTTTTGTATTTAATTCCGATGCAATATCTGTGTTTCATCGTCAATAGGAAGGTCGGAGGGATACAGTAAACCTGAAGTGAAGCATCGGAATCTATACCTAGTGTCACAGGAATGGTTCAAAACATAGACAGTAAGAAGAGTCAGTTTTCGTGTACTTAAGTCGGCATTGTGTCTTTTGTATTTAATTCCGATGCAATTTCTGTGTTTCATTGTCAATAAGAAGGACAGAGGGATACAGTTAACCTGAAGTGAGGCATCAGAATCTATAACTAGTGTCACAGGAGTGGTTCAAAACATTGACAGTAAGAAGAGTCTGTTTTCTTGTACTTAAGTCGGCATTGTGCCTTTTGTATTTAATTCCGATGCAATTTCTGTGTTTCATCGTCAATAAGAAGGTCAGAGGGATACAGTAAACCTGAAGCGAAGCATCCGTATCTATAACTAGTGTCACAGGAATGGTTCAAAACATAGACAGTAAGAAGAGTCAGATTTCTTGTACTTAAGTCGGCATTGTGCCTTTTATATTTAATTCCGATGCAATTTCGGTGTTTCATCGTCAATAAGAAGGTCAGAGGGAAACAGTAAACCTGAAGTGAAGCATCGGAATCTATAACTAGTGTCACAGAAATGGTTCAAATCATAGACAATAAGAAGAATCAGTTATCTTGTACTTAAGTCGGCATTGTGTCTTTTGTATTTAATTCCGAAGCAATTTCTGTGTTTCATTGTCAGTAAGAAGGTCAGAGGAATACAGTAAACCTGAAGTAAAGCATCAGAATCTATAACGAGTGTCACATGAATGGTTCAAAGCATAGACAGTAAGAAGAGTCAGTTTTCTTGTACTTAAGTCGGCGTTGTGCCTATTGAATTTAATTTCGATGCAATTTCTGTGTTTCATCGTCAATAAGAAGGTCAGAGGGAAACAGTAAACCTGAAGTGAAGCATTAGAATCTATAACTAGTGTCACAGGAATGGTTCAAAGCATAGGCAGTAAGAAGAGTCAGTTTTCTTGTAGTTGAGTCGGCATTGTGCCTTTTGTATTTAATTCCGATGCAATTTCTGTGTTTCATCGTCAATAAGAACATCAGAGGGATACAGTAAACCTGAAGTGAAGCATTGGAATCTATAACTAGTGTCACAGGAATGGTTCAAACCACAGACAGTAAGAAGAGTCAGTTAACTTGTACTTAAGTCGGCATTGTGCCTTTTGTACTTAATTCCGAAGCAATTTCTGTGTTTCATCGTCAATAAGAAGGTCAGAGGGAAACAGTAAACCTGAAGTGAAGCATTAGAATCTATAACTAGTGTCACAGGAATGGTTCAAAGCATAGGCACTAAGAAGAGTCAGTTTTCTTGTAGTTGAGTCGGCATTGTGCCTTTTGTATTTAATTCCGATGCAATTTCTGTGTTTCATCGTCAATAAGAACATCAGAGGGATACAGTAAACCTGAAGTGAAGCATTGGAATCTATAACTAGTGTCACAGGAATGGTTCAAAACATAGACAGTAAGAAGAGTCAGATTTCTTGTACTTAAGTCGGCATTGTGCCTCTTGTATTTAATTCCGATGCAATTTCTGTGTTTCATCGTCATCAAGAAGGACAGAGGAATACAGTAAACCTGAAGTGATGCATCGGAATCTATAACTAGTGTCACAGGAATGGTTCAAAACATAGACAGTAAGAAGAGTCAGTTTTCATGTACTTAAGTCGGCATTGTGCCTTTTGTATTTAATTCCGATGCAATATCTGTGTTTCATCGTCTATAAGAAGGTCAGAGGGAAACAGTAAACCTGAAGTGAAGCATCGGAATCTATAACTAGTGTAACAGGAATGGTTCAAACATAGACAGTTAGAAGAGTTAGTTTTCTTGTACTTAAGTCGGCATTGTGCCTTTTGTATTTAATTCCGAAGCAATTTCTGGGTGTCATCGTCAACAAGAAGGTCGGAGGGGTACAGTAAACCTGAAGTGAAGCATCGGAATCAATAACTAGTGTAACAGGAATGGTTCAAACCACAGACAGTAAGAGGAGTCAGTTATCTTGTACTTAAGTCGGCATTGTGCCTTTTGTACTTAATTCCGAAGCAATTTCTGTTTTTCATCGTCAATAAGAAGGTCAGAGGGATACAGTAAACCTGAAGTAAGGAATCGGAATCTATAACGAGTGTCACATGAATAGTTCATAATATAGACAGTAAGAAGAGTCAGTTTTCTTGTACTTATGTCGGCATTGTACCTTTTGTATTAATTCCGATGCAATTTCTGTGTTCCATCGTCAATAAGAAGGTCAGAGGGATACAGTAAACCAGAAGTGAAGCATCGGAATCTATAACTAGTGTCACAGGAATGGTTCAAAATATAGACAGTAAGAAGAGTCAGTTTTCTTGTACTTAAGTCGGCATTGTGCCTTTTGTATTTAATTCCGATGCAATTTCTGTGTTTCATCGTCAATACGAAGGTCAGTGGGATACAGTAAACCTGAAGTGGAGCATTGGAATCTATAACTAGTGTCACAGGACTGGTTCAAAACATAGACAGTAAGAAGAGTCAGTTTTCTTGTACTGAAGTCGGCATAGTGCCTATTGTATTTAATTCCGATGCAATATCTGTGTTTCATCGTCAATATGAAGGTCAGAGGGATACAGTAAACCTGAAGTGAAGCATCGGAATCTATAACTAGTGTAACAGGAATGGTTCAAACATAGACAGTTAGAAGAGTTAGTTTTCTTGTACTTAAGTCGGCATTGTGCCTTTTGTATTTAATTCCGATGCAATTTCTGGGTGTCATCGTCAACATGAAGGTCAGAGGGATACAGTAAACCTGAAGTGAAGCATCGGAATCTATAAGTAGTGTCACAGGAATGGTTCAAAACATAGACAGTAAGAAGAGTCAGATTTCTTGTACTTAAGTCGGCATTGTGCCTTTTGTATTTAATTCCGATGCAATTTCTGTGTTTCATCGTCAATAAGTAGGTCAGTGGGATACAGTAAACCTGAAGTGGAGCATTGGAATCTATAACTAGTGTCACAGGACTGGTTCAAAACATAGACAGTAAGAAGAGTCAGTGTTCTTGTACTTAAGTCGGCATAGTGCCTTTTGTATTTAATTCCGATGCAATATCTGCGTTTCATCGTCAATAGGTAGGTCGGAGGGATACAGTAAACCTGAAGTGAAGCATCGGAATCTATACCTAGTGTCACAGGAATGGTTCAAAACATAGACAGTAAGAAGAGTCAGTTTTCTTGTACTTAAGTCGGCACTGTGTCTTTTGTATTTAATTCCGATGCAATTTCTGTGTTTCATTGTCAATAAGAAGGACAGAGGGATACAGTTAACCTGAAGTGAGGCATCAGAATCTATAACTAGTGTCACAGGAGTGGTTCAAAACATTGACAGTAAGAAGAGTCTGTTTTCTTGTACTTAAGTCGGCATTGTGCCTTTTGTATTTAATTCCGATGCAATTTCTGTGTTTCATCGTCAATAAGAAGGTCAGAGGGATACAGTAAACCTTGAAGCGAAGCATCCGTATCTATAACTAGTGTCACAGGAATGGTTCAAAACATAGACAGTAAGAAGAGTCAGATTTCTTGTACTTAAGTCGGCATTGTGCCTTTTATATTTAATTCCGATGCAATTTCGGTGTTTCATCGTCAATAAGAAGGTCAGAGGGAAACAGTAAACCTGAAGTGAAGCATCGGAATCTATAACTAGTGTCACAGAAATGGTTCAAATCATAGACAATAAGAAGAATCAGTTATCTTGTACTTAAGTCGGCATTGTGTCTTTTGTATTTAATTCCGAAGCAATTTCTGTGTTTCATTGTCAGTAAGAAGGTCAGAGGAATACAGTAAACCTGAAGTAAAGCATCAGAATCTATAACGAGTGTCACATGAATGGTTCAAAGCATAGACAGTAAGAAGAGTCAGTTTTCTTGTACTTAAGTCGGCATTGTGCCTATTGAATTTAATTTCGATGCAATTTCTGTGTTTCATCGTCAATAAGAAGGTCAGAGGGATACAGTAAACCTGAAGTGAAGCATTAGAATCTATAACTAGTGTCACAGGAATGGTTCAAAGCATAGGCAGTAAGAAGAGTCAGTTTTCTTGTAGTTGAGTCGGCATTGTGCCTTTTGTATTTAATTCCGATGCAATTTCTGTGTTTCATCGTCAATAAGAACATCAGAGGGATACAGTAAACCTGAAGTGAAGCATTGGAATCTATAACTAGTGTCACAGGAATGGTTCAAAACATAGACAGTAAGAAGAGTCAGATTTCTTGTACTTAAGTCGGCATTGTGCCTCTTGTATTTAATTCCTATGCAATTTCTGTGTTTCATCGTCATCAAGAAGGACAGAGGGATACAGTAAACCTGAAGTGAAGCATCGGTATCTATAACTAGTGTCACAGGAATGGTTCAAAACATAGACAGTAAGAAGAGTCAGATTTCTTGTACTTAAGTCGGCATTGTGCCTTTTATATTTAATTCCGATGCAATATCTGCGTTTCATCGTCAATAGGAAGGTCGGAGGGATACAGTAAACCTGAAGTGAAGCATCGGAATCTATACCTAGTGTCACAGGAATGGTTCAAAACATAGACAGTAAGAAGAGTCAGTTTTCTTGTACTTAAGTCGGCACTGTGTCTTTTGTATTTAATTCCGATGCAATTTCTGTGTTTCATTGTCAATAAGAAGGACAGAGGGATACAGTTAACCTGAAGTGAGGCATCAGAATCTATAACTAGTGTCACAGGAGTGGTTCAAAACATTGACAGTAAGAAGAGTCTGTTTTCTTGTACTTAAGTCGGCATTGTGCCTTTTGTATTTAATTCCGATGCAATTTCTGTGTTTCATCGTCAATAAGAAGGTCAGAGGGATACAGTAAACCTGAAGCGAAGCATCCGTATCTATAACTAGTGTCACAGGAATGGTTCAAAACATAGACAGTAAGAAGAGTCAGATTTCTTGTACTTAAGTCGGCATTGTGCCTTTTATATTTAATTCCGATGCAATTTCGGTGTTTCATCGTCAATAAGAAGGTCAGAGGGAAACAGTAAACCTGAAGTGAAGCATCGGAATCTATAACTAGTGTCACAGAAATGGTTCAAATCATAGACAATAAGAAGAATCAGTTATCTTGTACTTAAGTCGGCATTGTGTCTTTTGTATTTAATTCCGAAGCAATTTCTGTGTTTCATTGTCAGTAAGAAGGTCAGAGGAATACAGTAAACCTGAAGTAAAGCATCAGAATCTATAACGAGTGTCACATGAATGGTTCAAAGCATAGACAGTAAGAAGAGTCAGTTTTCTTGTACTTAAGTCGGCATTGTGCCTATTGAATTTAATTTCGATGCAATTTCTGTGTTTCATCGTCAATAAGAAGGTCAGAGGGATACAGTAAACCTGAAGTGAGGCATTAGAATCTATAACTAGTGTCACAGGAATGGTTCAAAGCATAGGCAGTAAGAAGAGTCAGTTTTCTTGTAGTTGAGTCGGCATTGTGCCTTTTGTATTAATTCCGATGCAATTTCTGTGTTTCATCGTCAATAAGAACATCAGAGGGATACAGTAAACCTGAAGTGAAGCATTGGAATCTATAACTAGTGTCACAGGAATGGTTCAAACCACAGACAGTAAGAAGAGTCAGTTAACTTGTACTTAAGTCGGCATTGTGCCTTTTGTACTTAATTCCGAAGCAATTTCTGTGTTTCATCGTCAATAAGAAGGTCAGAGGGAAACAGTAAACCTGAAGTGAAGCATTAGAATCTATAACTAGTGTCACAGGAATGGTTCAAAGCATAGGCATTAAGAAGAGTCAGTTTTCTTGTAGTTGAGTCGGCATTGTGCCTTTTGTATTTAATTCCGATGCAATTTCTGTGTTTCATCGTCAATAAGAACATCAGAGGGATACAGTAAACCTGAAGTGAAGCATTGGAATCTATAACTAGTGTCACAGGAATGGTTCAAAACATAGACAGTAAGAAGAGTCAGATTTCTTGTACTTAAGTCGGCATTGTGCCTCTTGTATTTAATTCCGATGCAATTTCTGTGTTTCATCGTCATCAAGAAGGACAGAGGGATACAGTAAACCTGAAGTGATGCATCGGAATCTATAACTAGTGTCACAGGAATGGTTCAAAACATAGACAGTAAGAAGAGTCAGTTTTCATGTACTTAAGTCGGCATTGTGCCTTTTGTATTTAATTCCGATGCAATATCTGTGTTTCATCGTCTATAAGAAGGTCAGAGGGAAACAGTAAACCTGAAGTGAAGCATCGGAATCTATAACTAGTGTAACAGGAATGGTTCAAACATAGACAGTTAGAAGAGTTAGTTTTCTTGTACTTAAGTCGGCATTGTGCCTTTTGTATTTAATTCCGAAGCAATTTCTGGGTGTCATCGTCAACAAGAAGGTCGGAGGGGTACAGTAAACCTGAAGTGAAGCATCGGAATCAATAACTAGTGTAACAGGAATGGTTCAAACCACAGACAGTAAGAGGAGTCAGTTATCTTGTACTTAAGTCGGCATTGTGCCTTTTGTACTTAATTCCGAAGCAATTTCTGTTTTTCATCGTCAATAAGAAGGTCAGAGGGATACAGTAAACCTGAAGTAAAGAATCGGAATCTATAACGAGTGTCACATGAATGGTTCATAATATAGACAGTAAGAAGAGTCAGTTTTCTTGTACTTATGTCGGCATTGTACCTTTTGTATTAATTCCGATGCAATTTCTGTGTTCCATCGTCAATAAGAAGGTCAGAGGGATACAGTAAACCAGAAGTGAAGCATCGGAATCTATAACTAGTGTCACAGGAATGGTTCAAAATATAGACAGTAAGAAGAGTCAGTTTTCTTGTACTTAAGTCGGCATTGTGCCTTTTGTATTTAATTCCGATGCAATTTCTGTGTTTCATCGTCAATAAGAAGGTCAGTGGGATACAGTAAACCTGAAGTGGAGCATTGGAATCTATAACTAGTGTCACAGGACTGGTTCAAAACATAGACAGTAAGAAG